>NC_056744.1:1729052599-1729160099 GCF_019279795.1 Protopterus annectens | reverse complement strand
ATGTAATAATTTAGAAGGGTTCATATTCTCAGATTCTCTAGCAAAGATGCCAGTCTTTATTCAGAGAAAATGTAGAAAAGGCAGGAATGGGCAGGTATCAGTAGAGTTCAAGCAGTTTTCAGTTCACAAGAATATCATGGTTAAGGCTTAGAATTCCTCAAAGCAAAGTGTGTTACACCCTCTTGTAAGATGTTTGCATCACTGTAGCATCTATGATAGCTCCCAATTTGCAGTTGTCTGTGAACTTGGTCAGGCAAAGGATATTGATATTAGTCTTTACCTCCGACAAGTAGATGCCAAATAAAAGCAGTACCAGCATGGAGGTCTGAGGTACCCTGTCAGTCTCTTAGTGGAGGTGGTATCAGTGATCCTGACTTTCTGGGTCCTGATGTGAGACAGCTGGCAATCCAATGAGTTACATATGGTTGTATGCCTAGTTTGGTGAGTTTGTCAACTATATCCAAGTGGATTAATGTATTGTATCAAATGCTTTAGTCAGGTCCAGGTAGGAAGTGTGCACCATTTTCCCCACATCTACTGCCTTGGTGACCTCCTCAAAGTCTTCCGTCAAGTTCAGTAGGCATGACCTTCCCGTGAGAAAGGCAGACTGGACTGGGTCAAGTGCATGAAGGTTGTCTATGTCTTTGCTGGTCATTTTCATGATAATTTATTCCATGCTTCGGCATATTAGATTACTCAGACTAAGAATTTTGTAAATTCTGGGGTCAGTTCATGATCCACTAATAACATAAACTAACTCCTCCACACTGTTTAACTTTAGTTCTTACTTGTCCATCATTGATACACAAGCACGAACACACACACACACACATATATATATATATATATATATATACACACATATATAGATTCACTATGTCTTTCCTGCTGCCATACTGTTTTATAGTTCGAGTCATTTGTCTCATATTGCTTTGTCAAAATTAAGTAATTAAAACTTTAATAAAAAAGCATGCCAGCTTACACAGCTTTGTATGATTATTCTTTAAGTTAATAATCATTCATATTTACATGACTAAATTAGCAATTATGCTCCCTATAAGCATAATACTAACTGAACACTCATGACTTTGTCAGAAGCCTGAACAATGACCCTGACAACTGCAACTCATAACTGATGCCTCACCAGCATGTGGCAAACTCGTATCTGTCACTGATATGTTACTATGAAGTGAATGTAAGTCACCACACTTAAGTGAATTCATTTTTGCAGGATATTTAGTCTGTATTAGAGTATCTGACAGTGCTGTATTCTGCATACACCTTAAAAATCAATTAGGGAATATCTTTTTCCATTGCCTTAAGCTAGTGCTTACCAAATATACGTATCCTACACTCTTTGGAATTATCCAAAACTACACAAAGGCAACTTTTACATATTTATAAATACAATGTCTTTCAGGAAATATATACAAAGCATGAATCTGACACTAAACATCAGTCCCCATGGACTCATTCAGAAAGAGAGAGAGAGAGAGCTTTATTGTTAAGCCATGTTCAGCAATGAATTGTATTTTACTGTTATTATCACTAGTGATTTTCAAAGTTAATTTCTTGAATCTCAGAATATATAATGTTTAAACCTTGCCAGTCTATACCTAAAAAAACATTTTTGGCTGTACAATGCTGCAGCCTTTAAAAAATCTTTTAGGTTAATATTTTATGTACTGCAACTGAATTAACTGAAATGTAACAGAGTATCACTGATAATTCTACATGTATGTAGAGGCCTTGAAGATGTTAAGGGTACAGAGGAACTCACAGTGGCACAGAGCAGATTATGATTTGGAACCAGAATTGAAAAACGTCTGCAGAAACAGCAAAGCCATAGTCACATATGCAATGCTGCTAGGTATGCCAAGCCATAGTCACATATGCGATGCTGGTATGTATGCCAAGCCATAGTCACATATGTGATGCTAGTATGTATGCCAGGCCATAGTCACATATGCGATGCTGGTATGTATGCCAAGCCCTAGTCACATATGCAATGCTGGAATGTATGCCAAGCCATAGTCACATATGCAATGCTGGTATGTATGCCAAGCCATAGTCACATATGCAATGCTGGTATGTATGCCAAGCCATAGTCACATATGCAATGCTGGTATGTATGCCAAGCCATAGTCACATATGCAATGCTGGTATGTATGCCAAGCCATAGTCACATATGCAATGCTGGTGCGTATGCCAAGCCATAGTCACATATGTAATGCTGGTACGTATGCCAAGCCCTAGTCACATATGCAAAGCTGGTATGTATGCCAAGCCCTAGTCACATATGCAATGCTGGTATGTATGCCAAGCCATAGTCACATATGCAATGCTGGTATGTATGCCAAGCCATAGTCACATATGCAATGCTGGTATGTATGCCAAGCCATAGTCATATATGCAATGCTGGTATGTATATCAAGCTATAGTCACATATGCAATGCTGGTATGTATGCATATATATTTGGATGCATTTCTTTTAGTCCCTCTTTCTTGTCATATTAGGACTTCAGCTGTAACCATGCTGTGAAACATCAACAGAAGCAAAGATTTACCAGACCAAGAAGACAAGTATGATGTCCCTAAAGAAAAATCTGGAAACGTTCTCTTACTAGTAGCATGGTCAGTGTTCAAAATGAACACTGGGCAGTGAAGCATGACACATAATCTGTGTGTACCTTCCATGGACGTAACTACCCTGATCATAACTAAATAGTTACACAAGATTTCTGTATTATGGGCCTCATCTTGATCAAAAAAGAATGAAAAGAGAGGAATTCTGAGCCAAAAGAGTGAAGAAACTGCTCAACAAAAATAAAAGTGAGTGGTCAAACCTCTGGGTAACTGCTAAGCAAAAGTCTATTGCAAAAAGCTCTTTAAACTACGACTTTAAGAACTATTACTTGCATGAGGCAGTCTCCTCCCTCAGTTATCTCCTTCTGCTCCTTAATGTTTAGAAATAAACACTGTGTAACACCACAGAGCTGGGTCATAGATCTTGTATAGTACATAATATCATCACCCATAAGCAAACAGACTGATAAATGTACATGATATGCACAAATAATATAACATCCTACATTTTAAATAAGACAGCAACATATATTCAATGTGCAACAGACATAACAAAACGTGAGTGAGAAGATACGAGTAACAGTAAATTCTGTTTTATACAAATGTGATCAAAGGGAAAACATTCATATGATGTGAACTGAGTTTATACGCTGAATCACAAAAACATGTGGAGGTCTCCCCCAGGAAACATCACTGAACTGTGTGGTAGTAAAATGCATATGCAACAGATAGATATTCATAGATATCCCAAGGCTATTGAGTCTTATGACCATTTATGCTTTGTTAGTACATTTTATTTTGTTTATTTTACATTTGTTGACCGGGATAGTCCGACTGGATCAAAGTCTATTTACAGCGGAGGCCCGGGGAGATAAGCTCCAAACATATACAAGTACCAACACAAAATGAAGAAAATAAAAAATAATATAAAATAAAAATGCAGATAAAATTAAAATGCAGATAGAAAATGCATTCAAACTAAATAGTGCAAATTTACATGTAGGTTATTTCCAAAAGTACAATGTTAAGCATTGACTAGACAAGTTTACAGGATAGAAATTACCCTGGTTATAGTCAGGAGAAATTAACAATAGCTATTAGATAAGTAAATTACATTCATGTTGATGGCTTAGCCAGGCTTGTCACAGTGGCATAGCCAATTTAATGTCAGATGTTGTTTAATTGTGGCTTTAAATTGACATAGGGAGGAGAGCATGGTCATGCCAACTGGAAGTATGTTCCATATTCTACTTACAGAGTTTGCAAATAAGGCCATGCCAGCTGCATTGTTAATTTTGTCTAGATTTGTAGCTTGTTAAATGAGCAGAGCAGTCATGTGTTGTTATGGGGGAGGATAGAATTTCCAAGGGCTGGTGTATTATCTGGGTTGTAGAGGATTTTGTTAGACATTATCAGCAGATTGTACTGGATTAGATTAGGAAATTCCAGCCATCTAAGCTGTTTGAGCTTGATGCAGTGGTAGGTTCTGAATGGCAGGCCTGTAGCAAACCTGGCAATGTGATTATAACAGGTTGTTAGTCTATTAAGTTCAGATTTATTTATATTGGCGAGAAGGGGGAGGCATACAGTAGTGCTGAAAGTAGGTGGGAGTGAGCAATGGCTATTTTAACTGGAGGGGTGAGGAAGGCTTTGGTTCTATAGAGTGACCCAAGTTTTTTATTGATGTTCTTGTTTTTATTGATGACATTCCCTCAGACCATGCCTCCTTTCTTCAGTTGGACCTTACCAGTCATGCATTAAAATTGTGGATACCTATTCAGTCATTAAGGTTATGTTTAAAGGAAGATAGTGAGTCATACATATTAATTTCTGTAAAACTTTGTAACCAACCGACAATATCTCAGTAAGAATTTAAGTTACACGTCAGTAGGGTTTGTTTTCTAGCTGTGAGGTTTTGTATATCATTAAGCAATTCTGTGTTTCACTTTTTGTTGACATATTTAGAGAAATATGTAAATTATGACAAAATAAACAGAATATGAACAACACTTAATATCTGTTTAGCTACACTACACAGAGGTCAAGTAGCAATGCAGTTGTGCTGCATTGAGATGAAATCTTTCAATAACTTGTATGAAACATGATTCTGGCTAGTTCCCTTAGAACTAGCCAGCTTTTTAGTTTTAGCACTCAAATCTGTTTCTTTGAGCTCAGCACTTGTTCAGAACTCATTGTAAGCACTAAATAAGATACAAATTACTACAGCACTTAACTTTCCTCACTTGGCTAGAGGAAAATAGTTTTTATTACTTAATAAAGAAACACATATCCAGGCATGTCTAAGGTTCAGCTCCCGGTGTTTTCTCCTGTCTACCTGATGAATCTGGGCATCTTGGGGCAATGCAGCAATTGCCTCATGTACACAGACAACACTCTCCTCCTACCACCCAACACTATAACCTGTGAGACATGCACTTATATAGCCAAACTTGAAGCAAAGCTCTCTTCACTCAAGACTGGACTAAACAGTCAAGAGGAGAAGGTAAACACTTGCATTACACCACACTCATCACATAGTCCCTCAAAACTTACACCACCAAAACACACACATAGCAACACAAAACACACCTACATTTGTGGAGTTTCTCAATAAAAATCTGCTCAAGCAACAGAGACCGCCAAAGCAGAAACGCATGCAACCTCCACCCCCCAGCACAACCCAAATGATGCATAGCCCACAAACTCAGTGTGCCACTCAACCACAGCCCATAAGGCATAACAACGTGCCCAACACTCTAGTCATAGGTGACTCTATAGTCAGGTACACTGATGTTCCACTCACCAGGCTAAACAAGGAGAAAGTTACTGTCAGCTGCCTGTCAGGTACCAAGATTCGCCACATAACACACTCACTCATGTCACTCCACAACAAGTACAAATATGACTCTATCATTGTCCATGTTGGTGTGAACGACCTGAGACGTACCTCCCTGGATTACATCAAAAGAGACATGGAGGAGCTCTCCAATCTTGTAGCCCAGGCAGGTATGACCCTAGCCCTGAGTAGCATCCTGCCATCACCCAGAATGATACCACAGTACAAGGACAAAATGACTGACTTCAACAATTGGCTAAGCTTCTGGTGTCATTCTAAGGGGATCCAGTATCTATCTGCCTGGGATGACATGACTGACAGACCACGAGCTTTGCTAGAGATGGCCTGCACATGTCACCCTTGGAATTCCGGATACTGGCTAAGGCTCTTGCCACCCCTATAGTGCAAGCAAAATCTGAGGGTAATGGTACTCAATGATAGAAGTCTAAACCTCAAAATGCATTCACTTAAGGCACTTCTTAAAATGGAGAACATTGACATCTGTGCAGTGACAGAGACCTGGTTCAGGGCTCCAGAGAGCACCCCTACATTATCAGGCTATAATTCATACCACATCTTTAGGCTACCTAATCTGGACCAAAACACTAAAGGTGGAGGAGTGTCCATATTCATTAAGGATATTCACAACTCCAGGCTAGTTGCTTAGCATAATGCATCTGAGATTATCCAAGTGCAACTAACTCTGGGCAAGATTGTAATCCAAACTGTAGCTTGCTACAGATCCCCCACTATGCCCCAGGATTCCCACTCCTCATTTCTTGATACACTGGAAAATATTAGGGTACAACCCAACACCCTAATAATGGGCAATTTCAACTACCCCACCATTAACTGGGAAAACTACTCATGTACCAACTCTTTTTCTCAATGTTTTCTGGAATTCATAAATTCCAATGCCTTGGATCAACTTATCCACACCCCCACCAGGGCCAGCAATATCCTAGACATGGTCATTACCAACATGGGCGACTGGTGTTCCATGCCAGAGTTCAATCCCTCATTGGTCAGATCCAACCACAAACTAATCAGCCTAGACATCCACATCCCGCCCCCATCCCCCATTAGGGAAACCACTGTAAAAAAAATTCTCCAAAGCCAACTTCACGCTTCTTAAGACAGAGGTGGCAAACTTCACGACACCCATGCAGATGGACAATAGAGGTACAGCTGCTGAATCCTTTATAAGCACTTACATGAGTGCATAGATCGTGCTATCCCTAACAGAACTGAGATGCCATCTTCCAAAAAAAGGAAGCCAATCTGGTGGTCCCCTGCCATAAACAAACTCTACCACAGAAGAAAGAAATTGTTGCAAAAAAACGAGTAAAATCCCATGACTGGAAGAACTCCCTGGTCAGCCTCAGTAAGAAGGTGAGATCCTTCATAAAATCGTCCAAAGATAGTTATGAAAACTAAATCCCCACTGATTCTAAAGACAACCACAAAGCATTCTATAGCTATGTCAAGAATCTCAATGGCAACACTCAGATCTGCTCTGAGTTACAGCACAATGGCACTAAATATACAGAACCAACTGATATTGCCAACATCCTGGCAGATAGGTTCAGTGCTAACCCCCCCACCCCCTAAAGGGCCCATCTCTATACCAGAAGAATACAAAGTTCCTGTAATCACAGCTTCACAGGTAAAAAAAACTCACTCTCCAAAGCCAAGAACACAGCATCCATGAGACCTGACAACATCCCAGGCTGCATTCTACATGAGCTACAGAAGGAACCGGCACCCCACCTAAGCACCATGTTCAATCATAGCCTCACCTCAGACTTTGTACCCACTGAATGGTGGACAGTGATGGTTATCCTACTCCACAAAGGGGGAGCCACCACGGACCCCAGGAACTACCGCCCCATTAGCCTAATGAGCCTAGTAAGACATTGGTAATCTCCAAACTCTGGACCCCACCCAGTTCGGGTTTGTAAAATGCAGATCATGTCTCCTAAATATGATTGACTTCTTTGAAGCAGTCACCAAAACCATAAACAAGGGTAAGGTGGTTCACACAACCTATCTAGATCTCACCAAGGCTTTTGACACCATCCCCCACTCTGGAATTATAGATAAACTCACTAAACTAGGTATAAATCCCTATGTTACAAGATGGGTTGCCAACTGGCTCACTGACATAACCCACACTGTGAAAGTAGCAGACTCCAAATCCGACTATAGACCAGTGACAAGTGGAGTACCACAGGGTTCAGTCCTGGGGCCTCTCCTGTTTTGTATCTACTTTTCTGAAGTACAGGCTAACACAGAAGGTCTTTGGCTAACGAAGTTTGCAGATGACTGCAAACTAAGAGCCATAACTGAAACTCCTAACAATGTGGGCATCCTACAAAAGGGCCTCACTGAGACAGATGCCTGGTGTCAAGGCCATGGCCTCAAGCTCAATGCCAAAAAGTGCATTGTCATCCCCTTTGATAAAAACTCTCTACCCATTAGCTACCACATAGGTGGTAGTCTATTTAACACTGAAAGTGTGATAAGAGTCCTTGGGACACAGATGGACGGTAGTCTCTCCTTTGATAATCACATCACCACAGTGGTCAGGAAATCCTTCTACATGGCACACCTCATCACAAAAGTTTCTCATCCAGGAAAAAAGAGGTCATTGTTCCCCTCTACTCGTCACTCATTAGACCCATTATAGAGTACAATGCCCCTTATGGTATGTACCTCACAAGACACTACAACAACTGGAAAGGCCGCAGAAATACCTCACAAAAAGAATTATTGGCCTCAAACAGATGCTCTACGCAGACCGCCTCAAAAAAATCCAGTTTTACTCCGTCGCATATCTCCTACTCAGAGGTGATCTCTGCCTAACATATAAAGCTATGTCAAACCCAGAGCTGTTGGACATGCTCCGCTTAAAGAAATCCCAATCCCTCCGAGCTACATGATCTAGGGACCTAAACCTTGTCACCACAATAAACAGAACATGCTGGAGGGATAGATTCCTGTCCCAGAGACTTCCCATACTCTGCAACAAAAACTACCTATCTATGTCAAACAAGGCTCCTCGTTAGCACTCTTCAAGAAAAATCTTGATGATTGGATGGGAAATAGGAAATTCACCCCGGGGATCATCTCTGTGGCTCTGCTCGACAGGGGCACAGGAAAATAATTTTCTTGGGTGGTGAAAGCCAGGGTACCTTTTTGGCTAGGCTTGTACAGGCCCTAGGGCCGATAGCCTAGTAGCTACCTACAAACCTATGAAATAAGGGAAGGCAATATTAGCTGCCTAGAGGCATCACTAGGATAATCCTAGAGAAACATCTGGAAGCATCACTAGGGATTAAGGAGGTAATGCATTCAGAAAAAAAATATTTTTTTTTTAATACTTCATAATACTTCATAGTAAAATATTATTTCCACCTCACCAAGAATGATATAGTAATAAAGTGTGAGATTATGGTACAGGACAGAGATAGTGTCTGTGTGTGGTTGTAAATGAGGTAGGGAAAGATTACTCCTTAAAAATATCTATCTATACTTCAGTTGCTCATGGATTATACACACAAGAAATTAAATTAATAAAATATAAAATAAAAATATATATTTCGACATTTGGAGTCTTTTTTTCTCAAACTATCACTGAAGTTTTGACTGTCTCCGAGACAATTTAAACTTAATCAGTCTTTTTTTTTATTTCTGCTTCTCTTATGCTTGGTTGCATGGAATGTAGAGAAACAAAAAGTGAAAGCAGAGCAGCTGTCAAAACTAGAGGTGATAGAGATGAAGTGCTCTAGACAAGTGGCAGGAAGCACACTGTGGGACAGACAAAGATATAATGACATAAGAATAGAAGCTGAAACAGCTCCAGTTGGAGAGAAGGTAAGACAACAGACTACAGTGGTTCCGGCACATGTGCAGGAAAGGAAAAGATAGCATGATGAAGAGGGTTTGGGAGAGATGGAAACGAGGGAATCCAGCAAAAAGAAGGATGGATTTCATGAGAGAAGACCTGTGACAGTCAGGCATGACTGTTGAAGGAAGGAGAGTGACACTGAATCGAAACAGCAACACTTTTGTCAACACCACGACTCGATGTAGAAAAATTCAGTAAAGGAGGTTAATAATGATGATGTAACCTTGGAATACTGACTGCAGAATGCATACAGTCAACAGTCTCTTTAATAATAATGGCGGAATATATTTCAGTAAAAACAAAGCGTATTCCATATCTGAGAGCTTAATTAACATGATTGTAGACAGAACGTCTTCTTTTGATTACTAGAACAATTATGTATGTGCTTAAGGATTCCGAAGTGACAACCAAGAAACAGCTGTAATCACATTTGCAAACAATGCATGGTGTTGTTAATGAATTTGAGGGAGCAGGGAAATGTTCTTTATCAAGGAAACATATCCATTTCCAAGTTCCACTGTTGTTCTAAGCAATTTTGTTTTAGGGCCTGCATTTAAATTTTGTTCACTATGTAAAAGTGAGTCATGTTTGTGATGAATGTTCAGCTCTTTTAATAGAATTGTACTACATGGTAGAAACTGATATTTTTTATCTTTAACCTTTGCATTATTTACTTCTAATGCAATCAAACTGACGGATTTCAGTTATCCATTTTACCATTTGGGGCACAAACAACTGACTTTAAAGAGCATATAGTACGAGTTGCAGGTAGCAGTGGTTATAAACGTTTTCAAGACAGGAATTACCTATCAAAGAGATCTATTACTGATTACAAACTATGATTAGCACACAATAAATTTTGTATATAACACTTATTTAGAATCAGTATTATAAAGAAACTTCACATTATTGCACAAGTGATCGAGGTAATAAATATACAGTAACTGTGTGTATTAAAATAATTATGGTAGTGAAAACTACTACTGCAAAGAAGCAACAGTAGTGGATTTTTGTTAATCAATGAAACATATAAAAGCAAAAAGAAGGAATTTTCACATTTTTGTGTATTAATTTATTTAAAACTATTTTAAGTAAATTGCATCTATTTAAACAAAAATGACAACCGGTGTCTATACATTCATTAATTTTATGATAACCTTCTAAATTTACCTCAAGGTCACAGGGAGGTCAAAGTTTATCTCACCAGTCATTGGATGCAAGCCACTGAATTAATCCTGAATGGGATGTCAGCCCATTTAAGAACATCTATACACTGTCATTTGTACAAATGATGCATATCTACTGACATTTTAAAGGATCAACAATTTACCTACATTGAGATGTGAGACTAAACCAGGGGAGCCACCAAACAAAAATAGGCATTATAAGTGTATGCATGTGCTACTGCAAAAATGTCAGTTTTTATATCAGTACTGTTTTGTGTACTGATTTGTTTATGGCAGGAGGATCTATACAGTAAGGGAAAGTCATGTAATTGAATGCAAACAAAACTTTGTTAAGCATCTTGTAATAATAATAATAATATTTTTGATGTTACCATACAAGAGTAACACCTGACATGAGTGAACTGAACTGTATCACACTGCATATTGTTATCAAATTAGAAAAAAAAGTTTCAGTGTTGATAAAGGTGGTAGGAACCAAAATATAAAGGGTGTTGCTAAGTTTGGCACTACTAACTACATTTAAAAATTACAAAGAATTTTCAGAAGCATTTGATGCCAAAACCTCCAGTGAATGGACAAAGTTCTGTAAAAGGAATCATATGGGACCTGAAACATGTTTGGCAGAAGTCTGTGAACTAGCATTGCAGTGGTACTGTGGAGCAGGGACTACAGATACATCAAGATGTATGTTTGTACATTGGTAAAGATTGCAACTGTTCTCTAAAGAAGTTTTGACAGCTGATTAAGCATTAGAAATAACAGTGCCAATAAAGCAACAGCCAAGGACACAAAAGAGTCATGCTGTGATGCAAGTTAGTATATAAACGTGGTACAGTAAAAATATGTTTTATAACATACCTGTAATAAAAGAAAATTAAGTCTTTAGCTCTCTTAAAATGCAAGTAATTTTTTTGTGGTAGAAGCAGAGGATACAATGCAGATATAGGTCTACAAGTGTTTGTTTGTGAGTATCCATGACATACTTCTTCAATACCACTTGCTGCAAAATGGTAAGTGCCCTAACTTTCACTCCATAACACTAAATTCCCCAGTTGTTCCAAACATTTCCATACCTATTCTGAGCCCTAAAGTCCCCGATCACACTCTAAACCTAAAACTATACTCCCTGCTTCCTTAAACCCTAAACCTAAAACTCCCCTCCCTGACTCTCTAAACCCTAAACCTAAACCTCCACTCCCCACCTCCCTAAACTTCAAATCTCCAGTTGCTCCCTAAAACAAAAAAACTCTACTACTTCCTCCCAAATCCGTCCACTTGTACTCCTTAACCTAAACACACATCCTGCTCCCTAATCTTCAAAGTCTCCTCCTGCTTTTTAACTCTAAACTTCACTCTGCTTCCTAACTTTAAAACATTCTCTGCTGTTCCCCAAAGTAAATCTCTGAACAACTCATGGCCCAAAATGTTAAGCTGCACTCCTATGCGTCCTACTCCTTTCCCACAGATGCTGCACTTCCCTTGTGCAAACTCACCTGTGTTTGGGAGATATACAACAGCTTCACTCTATCTGTGCAGCCGTCACACCTCACCCAAATGTATAGTCAAGTTAAAGGGCAAGCAGCAGCATGTCTGAGCTAAAAGGTGGGTTTGTCATAACGGTTAAGGTCTTCACCTCAAAGACAAAAGGTACAGGGTTTGATTCTGACCTTGGATTATTATCTAGGCTTATAATGGCCCTTCGGGGCAGTTAGCCTTGTATTAACTTATGAATCTATAAAATGTCCATGTTCCTGGGTGGGACATGGTGGTCTTTGACTGCCTGAGACTCAAGTAATTGTAGTAGATCCTACATGTCTTGGTTAAAAGAAAAAAATGAACATTTCATAAAATGATTCATAATGCGATATTGTGTATATATAGACAAATAGTGAAAAGAAATCAAATGTCAGAAACATTGTGCAGGATGAAAACATTGCTTAAATAAATATATACAGAAATGGTGGAGGCTGGAAGCATGTAAGGGTTGGAATCAAAGGGGTTAGATACAAAGGAGGACTGTTTTGACCTTATATGATTAGATCTGCACAGCATGAATCATGTTTAGTTATTAGGCTTTCCATAGAAATGTCTGGAGAAAAGCTTAAGATGAAGCTGAACAAAGGAGCTCCACTGTCTACGATTTCCATGTAAGGATATAAGAAATTACTTTTTTTATATTGCACTGAACAAGTGAGAAGAGTTGCTGAAGAGAAGAGAAGCCACCTGATTGCAAAAAAGATGACCATCTACTGGAAACTGATAAGAAAGATCTAGGGATTAAAGCGGATGGCAGACGGGACCCGAATACCTTCATTAGAACTAGAAAGTCTTATAGGGTTTCCTGTAATATTTATTTCTATATGCAAGAGGAAGTTAATTGTTCCTTTCTACACCAAAATAATTCACCCAGTTGTTCAGTCCAACACTAGCAAATCAAGCTTTCATACCAAACACATTGTGCAGTTCAAAAAGAACCAAGATTCATGACAAATAATATGAAAAAGTTGCAAAAACAAGATTTATTCCAAAATATTACATTATTTATCACTTTGCCTTGTGGCCTATAGACTTCTAGAAGTGACTTTTGTATTGTCTTCAAGACAACATCAGACAAAGTTGTTCTTAAGAATCTGTGCCCAAACCATACAATAGGAACAAATATTAGCATTATTGCACTGTGCTGAGAATAAGCAGTAATAGGGAAAAACAGGCAGCTATACCACAGAAATGCCACAATAACTGAATAAACTTAAGTGTGCCAGGACCTCTCTTACATTAACATTTCTACATATTTGTGACCCAGAAGGTAATGGGCAATCAGCTTCACAAACACCAGTGGGTCAAAAGCTAACTAGAAGCCTATGACTAAACAAAGATGACTGCAATAATTTCAAAGATGAAATATCATATGAGAGACCAAGAGTACACCAGGTATGCCAAGGTGCATACTTCTTAATAATAATTTATTTATTTTGTACAATAAGCTATTCTATGATTTAAATTAAAAAATACCCTGGTATATTTACCATGGTTTTATTTTATTGGATTACAGTTTTGATAAATGACTTTTATTCAGCATGACTGCTTAACTAAACTTTTTTTTTAAACTATCATTTTAGGATTTTTTTTTCTCAAAAATGAAAAGGCATTAAAACTTGCACCATCTGGGTTAAGGAATGCAGAAGAGCTAGGTGAGCTGGGGCGATGTTAATCCTTTTTATGCCCCAGAATGGCAGCATCCTTAGAATTAGTAAACCTACTATGCTAATTTCTTACTTAATTTTTGTCTGCCTTCATGTAACAGAAGGATGGGGTCTTAACCACGACCAGGTGACAAGGGTTTGACTAGTTGGCTTAGCACTGGAGAAAGAAGGCAGCAGGAAGGGGGAGGAGCGAAGAAACTCTGCCCACTCACCTCTCCTGGTGAGAGGGAGGAGTTTGCATGCACTCAGACACACCCTGGGTGGTACAGTCTCCCTTGTGAAAAATGGACAGGACATTACTCATGCTGATGGGAGAGAGACTGTGCTGCTTGAAGGCTACTCCACTTGCCGAAGTAGGGGATGTCCTTCTCATGCAGCCCATTGCACATCTCTCTAAGTGCTGTGCTAGCTACTGGTGAGACACGGGTGCAGAGAAAATAAAAAAAATGCTTGAACCTCACCAAGATGTCTGCCTGGATGAAAACGCCATCAGCTGGGTCATGCTCAGCAAATTAAATAATAGACCAAGAGGTGGCCAATGGTTGGCAAGCAGCAGGGACAAAAAGTACAAAAAATAAACATTCCTAATGAATGTTCATCAGTGATATAGCACTAAATGCATTGCTGTTTAGCAGAGCTTAGAAAGAAAACAAATGGAGGACTAGAAACATTAATCACTGGAAATCATGCATATGTTCATGTTAGGTGAAATGATGATTCCTATATTATTCTTTTGCTGGTAATGTTGGCATGGGATGTTTCACCTTAGAGAACTTGTGCTCTTCTACTGATTCAACTCAGGATTGCACAAGACAGACACCAAATGCATCTGCTTGAGATCACTAACTAGAGCTGAAATAACTATACGTAGACCGGAGTAATGAAATTCAAACAACTTAAGTTCAGAAAAAGATTTTTGCTAACTAAGGGCCAACAGCTGCTGCAAGCCATATTCATAATTTTAGAACCCATGGTGGCTTCACTGAAGAACTGTATGGCATCATTATAGTGAATCAGAGTAAAAAAGGCTTGTGCTAAAGGACTGTCAAATCTACCACATGAGAAAACTGAGGAATAACCACCTCTGCATTTTTAGAAATGCTGACCCATACAATGGCCATGAAAAACTAATTGCTGCAAAGTTTTATAACAGGTCATTTGGTGTAGACTATATAGTACAAACCAGTCAAATGGCAATCTGGCCAAAATATTTCAAAGGCACATTCTTGACATGGGACAGAGTACATGCAGAGACACATAAATCATTTAAGAAGTGAGGGCTACAGCTGGTTGCTATGCAATATACTGTGGAACAACTGGTCATCTATCACCGATTTCTATTCCTTGATGTGCTGCTCTGCAGTCATACATCACACAGAAAATCATTGCTGATGAAGTTTCTATTTGTACAATGGCAGTGATAGAAAGATTTTAGAGTTTCCCTTTTTTGTGTACAGTTCTGTCAACATTGAGTTTATATCTCTAAGTATTAGACACACAGGGTTAAAGGTCCCAACACTGGAAGGGGTGGTGCAGGGAGGTTTGCTCTCCTGAAGAATAATACTTTTTTATTGTACATTTTGTCTGACTGAAGCTTTGACTGCTTTGTTTCATGTATTTAAGCATTCTTCCAGTTTTTGATAATATTATTGGAAAACACTAATAAGCAGTGTACTTATGATTTATTCAAGTTGATTTATACTAAAGTAACACTACCTGCTTAATATGGTAATATCTGGGGTTCAACAACACTGTTTCAGAGGCAGTAGTGCCAATCTCATCTAACCAGCCTATCTATTAGAAACTACACATGTATAAAATGCTCATAACTAACCTACTATTAATATTTCCAGCTAATATGTCTAAGCGTAAGAAAGTGTATCATGCAATATTATGCAATGTATGTATTACTAACATTATAACTGTATTTTCTCTGAAAAAAGAGAGACTCCCCATACTCTGGAATAGACTGCCCATACATGTCAAGCAGAGCACCTCATTGGCCTTCTTCAAAAGGAACCTTGATGATTGGATGGGAGATGGGAAATTCACCCCGGGGATCATGTCAGTCGCCCTGCTAGACAGGGGTCCAGGGAAGTAAATATTGTGGGAAGAAATATCCAGGGAATTGTTATGGCTAGGCTTGCATAGGCCCTAGGGCCGATAGCTTTAGTACAAACCTATGAACCTATGAATCTGTATTATATATATATTTTTGTCACAGTAATGCTAAACTGAATAAAGATGAAAATGTAGTGGGAAAAGGTACAAGCCCAAAGTAACAGGAGGTCAGGGCAATACTCTGTGCCCTTAAACTTGGGGTAGAAGGCAGACTGCATAAAGTGGGAAGGTGTTAAATATAGTGTAGTGGATGAGGGATATTTATACTGCTGGCGCGTAACAAAAGAGCCAAAACCAGGCGGAACTTGGTGCAGAAAGACAATATGAATAAAAGCATATGTGCAGCAGCTCTGACATAATACTTACATATTTACAATGTAATGCTAGGGCTTTCCATGAAGGTGTGATGGGAACCATCATGTATGATGGATCCACATATGACCCTTCCGAGTTTCTCACTGGAGTGAAGCAGGGAAGTGTACTGGCTCCAATATTATTTGGTATCATCTTTCAGTTCTGTTGAAGTTTGCTTTTGGAACTGCTACAGAAGGTATCTTCCTCCAAACGGGAACAGGTGGCAACCTCTTTAAACTTAGATCAAAGACCAGGGTGCGTAGGAAGAGTCTAAGGGAGTCCCTGTTTGCTGATGATGCAGCTATTGTGGTTCACACTCATCATGAACTTCAGTCACGCATAACTCGCTTCTCAAATGCATGCATGGAATTTGGCCACACAATCAACCTAAAGAAGACCCAGGTGATGGGCCAAAATGTGGGCAATGAGCCATTTCTTAGGGTGAGTGACTATGAGCTGGAGGTCATCCATGAGTCTGTGTACCTAGACTATATGATGTCGGACAACTTGCTGCTAGACAGTGAGATCAACAAGCACTTTGGAAAAGCTGCCACAATTCTTTCCAGGCTGATGAAGGAAGTATGGGCTAATAATAAGCTCATTGTTCACACCAAGTTGCAAGTTTACAGAGCCTGTGTTTTGAGAACAGTACTCTATGCCAGTGAAACATGGACTTTGCACTCAAAACAGCAGCAGCAGTTCAATGTATTCCGCATGCACTGCCTTACGTGCATAATTGGTATTTCATGGCAGGACAAGGTCACCAACAGTGTAGTGCTTGAGTGGGTGGGCACCACCTCCATGTTCCTCCTCCTGAAACAGATGCATATGCGCTGGCTGGATCATGTCTCATCCATAAGATGGCCGAATACCTAAATACCTCCTTTTTGGAGAGCTGGAGTCTGGAAAAAGAACAAAAGGGTTTCCTAAACTGTATTACAAGGACATATGCACCCTCTCTCAATCAGCACAAATGCACAAACATCTGTCAGCTCTTACTTTGTATGAAACCACCTTGGCAAGGAGAGTGAAGGATAACAGAGCCTTCTCGAAGATCTGTGCCCTTGATACCAGACCGACATCTGCCTCCTACTCCTTAGAATGATGAAAGGGCTGCCACTCATGGATTGGATTGTGCAGCCACAGAGGATGCTGCTCAAATCAGTCCAACAGGGGCACAAACTTATGATCCTTTAGGATCAAAGGATGTCTACTACAATGTGCTGTGGAACAAATATACCTCAAAGTCATTGACATTTCATAATGCCGTAGCTGTATAAGATAGAAACCAAATAGGTTTCCATAACCAATGCAATGAAACTACAGTTGAAATAGCATGACTTACTTTTTAGATTTTTCTACACTAATTACATTTAAATATCTACACAAAAAAGAGAATTTCAGGTGCTCTTTGTGATTCTGTTCAGACTTCAACTTTCTCAGGAGGAAGAGAGGTGTGGCAAATATATGAACAAAGGGGTCTGTGTCAAATGAGTCATATGGTCAAGACAACTGGACCATGATCAAGTCTACAAAACCTTGAACATCAAAAAAAAAAAAAATCTGCCTTTTTTACAGGAGGGCAAGCCCCCCTGCTGCTCACACCCCCTGCAAATTATATCTACCAACTCCAAGATCTCAACCCAGTGAGGAAAAGGGTAAATTTCCTAATCTGCACTGTGCAGCAGTCTCCATTCAACCAAATGAATTTCAAGTTTCTGAAAACTCGATCAACAAAGTTAGTAATTTCATTCATTCCCATTCCTTTGAACAATAGGCTTACTTTACATCAGTCTCACATGCAAATTCCCTCACCCATAAAATGCAGTCTTAAACAGTAATTTCCATAGCTACTAATTTAAAGACAATCCATTTAAGGTATTTAAAAAACAATCATACATAATGCCTCAAAAAACCAAACATATTCTCTCAGTTTAATACGAAAGTTAATAACAACAGGCCTGTGCAGAAATCAGTAAGACAAAATAATTTAAAATACTATTTGCATGTCTTTGTATGTATGCATGTGTGAGATATCTATTTATGAGAGTTTCGGCCTAGAGCTAAATAAATGCAGGAAAATACAAATCATCACTTACACCACATCAAAAATGCAAAGCACTGTAAACTACAAGCATCATACTTGAAAGCATAACTTCAAAAAGTACAAATAAACAACCGCCACTTTGCTGTCTCAGCTCTATCTATTACACTTGATACCAAACCAAAAAAGAGAAAAACTCAGGAGCACAGTTTAATATTTTCTGCTGTATTTTATTCGGTAGTAGAAGTACGTACTTTTGTATCATAAACTATCACAAATAGGACATTGAAACTTCATCAGGCAATCTTTTTTCAATTACTCATCCCTCAAATACAAATATTGTCACCTGACTCCTATCACATGTTCAACAACCATATGTTTTTTAAAACTGTATTTCAAAAATGTATAAATATTCATCAAAACATATTATGCAAGCTTTAAAATAACTTCAAAATAGTGCTGCTCACATTTTGGAAAATGAATAAATATTAATGCTGTTGTTGCTTGAAATGCTCATTTTAAAAATCATCTCTTCTTCAAAACACATTTATAATTCATATTAGCATTCAGTCTCCCACCTCTACATATATCCAACAAAATTTACCATTTCTGTTAAGCGCACTTCAGTTCATCATCCTTGTTTCCCCCTTAGGTTCACTAACACACATTCAAGCACTGCAAATAGGAAATGTTGAAATTACTACAGGATGTGGAATACTTATATAATGCATTTAAATTTTTTTTATATAATAAGCATGTTTTTGTTGTTGATTTTCATTTAGTCATCCCCATGTAAAATATCTCACAAATCACAGACTTAGCAATATAAATCACATAAGTAGAAGTACGTGTAAAATAACCATCTGGATGATATGTATTGGTAGCATTGGGGCAGTAAATGTTTGGTCCTTCTTGAATGTACCTACAAATATTTCAGGACAGATATTTGTAAGTACCACAGTTCCTTCCTAACTCCTTTTCAATAGTGTTCATGTTTTCAGATATGTTTTTCATACTGTAACTTTTTGTTGATAAAAAAACAGGGGTTCCCCCTATTTTACTCTCTATCTACACACTATCTCCTAATGTTTTCCAATTGTTGCATATCATGTTTTTGATGGATCTTGAATCTAAAGTGAACTTTAAAGCCATTGCCATGTATTATTTGTTACTCAGATAAACATTTTTGTTTGCTAACATCCCTTAAAGTATCATTAGTGGAAACAGTTCTATCTTCCACCAAATCATTCAGATATCCCATAAGTACAAACCTGTTCTTTACGTCCAAGCTGATCATAGTTGCCACTGACTCTTTTGAAGTAATGGGGTAAAACATTACCAGAAGCATTTTTGTATGAAACACGTCTCTAATCTATTTTTTGCAAACCGTGTCTTTAAAAAATCATGATACTGTTGTCACAAATTCCAGAAAAAATTAAAGAACTATAAAATGAAACTTTATCAAAAACTGCATGATTACACATAAGTAATCTTCACAAAATGCCATTACTAAGTTGTCAGTCTGGTCTTCTGTTGGGAATATTGATCTTGGCACAAAAATGTTTGTCAAGACTTGCTCCGTGCATGCTCACAAACTCAGCTGTACTACATTGGACAGACTAATGAAAACAAAAATAGATTGTTACATCTGTATCTTGTAAAGTACACCAAGCCACCATAATACTCCCTTAAGCTATAAAACATAAATCAAATGCAACAATTATTTGTCTGATGATTAAATCACACACCAAAATTACAAAAAAAAAAAACAAACTAATTTGAGGTTATCAGCCAAAACACCATCCTAGTATATACATATTAAATTGATTGTCACATAACTATGATTACTAAAACAACGGGTCAAAATATCAAGGATATCTGCGATCAAAGATAGGTTCTGGCATGAATAAATTATTTGGCCCTTTGCTTATTTGGTGTTCTGTTCTTCTCAAGACAGATATCTTTGGTTTGGACACAACCATGATTCAAGTGAAAACTCTATTTAAGTGTTAGAGGCAGATAAATAACAATTCTACTCAAGAGTCAATTAATGAGTGATATAGTACATAATTCTGTCATTAAAGTCAGCAATTGAGAAAAGGCATATCTATATCTATATGTATCTGTGTATGTTTGTGTCTGGTATACAGTTTGAGATGTACAGATCTATTCAGATGGAGTTGTAACAGTTCATGGATGTACAGAAAGATTGGCGCTAACTTCATTGACCTCACATGGTCAAAAGAGAAAAACATCAATCCACAAATGATTGCATGAAAACAGTCATCCAGTATTTACTGCTAATTATATATTCTAAATTTGAGACTACCCTACAGTGGTGAAAAGGAATATGCCCTAAACCCCACTGTACCATGATCTCATGGTAAAAAAGCCAGTACTTTTCAATCAGCTGATTTTCTATCCAGCCTACTGGCTTTTTCTCTCTCGATGAAAAAAGAGTTTGACAGAAGGTTGTGCACCCACTCAAATATACATATAGAAAAACAAATAGAATGATAGAGGTGCTACATTATGAATTAAGCAAAAAAATAACATTTACTGTGCATATGCAGAAATTCTCAAATAAGTGCACATTGGACAATAAAAATAGATTTTCTTATTTAAATTTTGTCCAAAAATTGGAAAATGAGTTGCAGATGTTTATGAACCCATTTTCCACATAATGTTTGACCTTGTGAAGTGCCTTGATTTATTGCAGGTGTTATGTTTTGCATGCTGACAAGTATTCGTAAAATATTAACCTACTGCTGGGTATTACTCATTATGAAACTATTAATTACACCTGTAAAAATGTTTGTCCTTAATTTAATGTTGTCAGCTGTTCAGTTTTATCTGAAGAAAAAAGTAAACAATAAAACGAAACAAAGAGGTGCAAAAAACATTCAGCTCAGAGTGAACCTGCTCAGATAGGCAGCGGACAGGCATCTGTGCAAATAAGTCATGTTGCAAGCGGAAATCATTATATAGCTAAGCAAAGCGACTGGCAAGGTATGCATCCTTGCTTCAGTTTAATATTGATTTAAGGATATAATCTAAATTAGTTAATTTTTATCTGAAAATATCTCAAAAGAATTCTGAAAGTACCTAGTAAGAAGTGATCGTTTTGCAACAAAACATAATTCAAGGTTGTATTATGAGCGAGAGGATAAACAAGCCATTTAAAGAGTAGGGCTTTCATGTCACCCTTAAACGTGGGTTTGCGTGTAATGAAACTTGCATGTGCAAAGAGAAAGACTAAAATATATTTTATAACAATTTTGCAACTAAGATTTATATGCCACAACCACAAAGAAACATTTTGTGTAAAGACTGAAGGATGACTAGGGGTCATCTTGTTGCCTAAATTATGCAGGCTTATTGACAGTATGGCTAAATTATCTGGTTAGATTTCAATATTCACAAATATTGTCAGTGTAAATAGTAATAAACAGTAACTAGGTGATGGGATCATAAAAGATCATATGCAGGGGATATGTTTGGTGGATTTATTTTCATCCAACAAATACTCAAAATAATCAGAGATTGGGAATGTAGAATGATTACATTGCTGTTTTTGCCCACCCTACCCACACATGGCCTCCATCTACTATCTGGTGCTCTAGGTTTGCTCTCAATACTCTATTTTTTTCATAGTGTCCCTGACACAACCCATGTGACTTGGACCATTCCATTGGTGGGTTGTAAAGGGGACATGGCTAGTAGAAGAGCACTCATCAGTGTCTCTTATGCTGTCTTACGTACCATGGGATATTGCTCTGTGCCCTAATCGAGCAGAGCTACTGACATTAAATGTGTCATTGCTTGTAACGTCAGTTAACTTCACCCCCCCATGTCAATTTTTTAATGGATACCTGCCATGTGATTATGACACTGCCCCCATCACCAAAGGCATGTTAGATTGCCAACAGAAATCCCTCCATCCCTCCCTGAGTGGGTGAGGTAGCAGGAAGACACTCCTTCCCTTCTCCCTGCCTGATGTTTCCAGGATTTGAAACTAATAGAACTCAGGTCATCTAGGTCACAGTCAGGGCCGAGTCCTTCCATGCCATGGAGCTAGTGTTACAAAACCATTATTATATATGAATATAACTGCATGGAATGGAACAAATAAACAGATTAGTAGAAGTGATGTGCGAATCTCCTTTAAAGATATATTGAGTCTCATGCATTTATACACACACACACACACACACACACACACACACACACACACACACGCGTGCGTGCGCATGCGCACACACACGCACACACACACATACACACACACACACACACACACACACACACACACACACACTCTCTCTCTCTCTCATTTTTTGTAAACACATTTGTTACAACCTGCTTAATGTTCTAATTTTTTTATGTATTTACTAAAACAGAAGCATTAATGATCAGAGCAGTTTTTTTGTTGAAACAAAAGTTATTATGTTTGTCTCATGTTAGCCCACCTGAACAAAGAGTGGCAAACAATAAGGTAGTACATTATTAATGAGAACTGGGTAATGGGCTCATAACAGATTACTGCTTATGTACTACGGTTAGCTTCCAAGGCTTAAGGTAATCCTTTCTTAATGCACAGCTTCCTGTACTCCAAGGTTTGATTCCTTTAGCATCCATTTGCCTGTTGTACGTTTCTGAGAAAGTCACTTAACCAGACAGTGGTCTGAGCCAATTAGGAAATCGAGCTATGTTTCTCAATGATTTCTTTTCTAGAATACATGCCTAGTAACTACCTATGATCTTATGAAATGGTCAACTTCCTGGTTGGTGAAAGAATGTTTTGAGAATACTATAATCAGTTTATATTTTCAGTAATATTTGACAAAAGCTAAGTTAAATAGGAAATATCTGATATTATAAGTAAATTCATAACTGCATGTTCAAATCACAGGCTTTCACATAAGACCGCCTCAGTTCTGTATATTATGGCAGTGAAATTGACTGCAATTTCTAAAAGTCATTCTTCGCTGATAATGGTAGCACTCTTCTTTGCAATGATCTTGTTTAACCTAGACTTTGATCCACACTGGCACATTATTTGACCAGGCTGAGTTAATCAGTGCATTCACAACTGTAAGCCAGCCTCTACAGAACCATTATGCATACCTCGGGATACCTGTGTCCTCTATCAGCTCAACAGTCTCATGACTATTGGTCATTTTATTACACTAGAGACAAAGGCACGAAAGTGTTACTGTAAGGGTGACTGAGCCTAGTCAAGAACATAACGTTAAGAATCTAAGATATCAGTTTAGAAGGCCGTATGTCAAACAATTCATACAAGAATACGTTAAGACTTCTTTTCAACCAAGAAAGAAATGGGTTAAAGAAAATACTTAGCTCTTCCCAGACTTAACATTATACATATCATGTATCATATATTAGATACAAATCATACCGCCATCAAGATTAAATGTTATATCCCTTTCTTCTTTTATGTTTTTAGTCTCATGAACTGCAATCTCACAGTCTCATTATATAAGTAGGAGATACAATCAGAGTAAAAAAAAAAAACAGAAAAAATTAAATTGAGGAGATAGTGTACCTGACAACTAAATGTCATTTAGTTACAACAAATACACATATAACATATATAGAATCAGGAATGACAAGATCAAATCAGCAAGATGAACTGCAATTACAAAATGGCAAACTTGTGTTTATTTTTGCAGAAGTGTTTGTATCCAGAGTAAAAGTAGAAAAAACTAGTGAATGCAAATAATCCTGCTAAATAAAAGCAACTACAAGAGATTCATTATGATTAACTGTGTCAAAAGGGGATAATATAAAAATAAAATGTCTAAGTCCTAGGAGCAGGGATAGTGTTAGGATTAAGGTTAACTCAAAAGCAAGGTTGATAGGGGAGATTTACCCCCCCACACATACCAACTTATTCAGTTGTGGTTTCCCTAACCCTACTGCTGCCCTTAACCCCAGTTATGTACATTTCATTACTAAAAACCCATTCCATAACAGTACCACTGTACATGGTAAAAGGGCTCAAAGCACACACAACACCAAACGGACAGAACATGAAATGTATCCCCTTATCTAATCCTAATCCAAGAACACACACATATTAAATTACCTGCACACCCCTGCTTACTTCAAATATAAACACATACACACACACACACACACACATATATATATATATATATATATATATATATATATATATATATATATATATATATATATATATATATATATATATATAAATATATATATATATATATAAAGCTTTAATTCAGCATGATTAGATTTTCATAAATGTATATTTAGTCATCTATGAATCCTATATTTCAAGTTTTGAGCATTCTATGTTTTAAACTGTAGCCATTTCTATAGTAACATGTAACATTGCTTGACATGCAGTAAAAACAGTTTAAAGGCCAACACGCAGGTTTATTTACTAGGACAGAAATAAACAAGATTCTTCTCTATAGCTTTGGACAACAAACAAAAAACTCAGCATTCAAAATACAGTTCAAGAAATTGCTTTTTTACACACTTCAACTTTGTTTGGCTAAATTAGAAACCACTGCAAGCTTGAGCATAATTAAAATAATCTGTTCTCCCAAGGTATCCACAGTTTTCTAGCTGCTAGACAAAAATAGTACTAAGACTTTCCATTAGCTATGATTCTAAAAAATATATGCGACTAAGTGTCATCCTTTGTCCATCCTGTGAAGAATCTTCTTCCCCGACTTGGCTTGTTTACAGCTACTAGAGTTTTGCTTTATTGGCTAAAGGTACCCATAAAGACTTAAAAAGTAATCAAAGTTGTCTATGCCAGAATGATACAAGCAGGATAAACCAAGATTTCTCTTTCAATGATTTTTACATAATTCTTTGAATCACAAAATACCTGAAAGAGGAGCATAAAACAGTTTACTTTCCACAGGTTTTGACAAGATATCATGGTACCTGGTTCAACACTTGGACAACAAAGTATACTGTGGATATGCAGGCAGATCCTTTTAAGGCTCAAATCATATTTTGAAATGATTGGAGTTAAAACTTTTGCTCATGATCCAGATGAAATGAATAACTTGACATATCTGCTAGAAGGCTGGTTGTACCTTGTAGATAAGTGGGTTGAAGATGCAGATCCTTGACCAATGCTGATTCCTACGACAGAATGGTGACTCCTTAATGGCAATAAGATCTTGTGCCACTTTGCTTAATGTCCAGATATCAAGTTGTTCCATGTTTACCTGAAGTACTAATGTTCATTGGATCCACTTGAGTGCTTATAATGTCAGGAGAACTATGCATTACGTTAAGTCAATGTGTACCTATGATGCACCTTTCACTGGGTTTGATGAGGAATACAACAAAGCAGAAGATTTGCTTGCATTAATGTGCACCATTTGTAGCCACTAATTAAATTCATCTCCCTGCTATGTATCTGAGGGAGACTTTGGTTCAGTGCATCTATCATCTAATCCTACAGGCTGTTAAGTGCAGTCTACCATAAAGGACCATGTGCTTAGTGAATGACATATCAATCAGCAGTGCTAGAAATCCTTGCTGTTGACCTGTTCTGAAATTTTGTCCAGTTTAAAAATGAGACAATTTCAAAAATTCCCTGGTTCAAAAATCTTTCCATTCAACAAGATCTTAGAATGCTTCCAGAAATATCTTCTTTTATCATAGTACAAAAAATCAAAAGCCCAGAAATGGAATGATAATGCTTAGAATGCACACTAGCTATAGTTGAGGTTGATCCTGAATGAGGCAGTCATTCAGTTAAAGTGTAGGCCCTTTTCCATTAGGGCACTTGTGACTGGGGCTAGGTACCTTATGACCAGTTACAAGTCCAAGAGGTATAAAGATAACTAAAAAATGTGCATCCAAACTATGAAACTGACAAATGTCCTGTGGAAATAAAAAAATAGGGATATGCCAATAAGCATCTTTCAGACCCAGAATTGTTATTCTGCTATTAAGGGTCACCATCTCGAGTGTTTCCAGCTTAAGTATTTGTTCAGAATAAAAGGAAACACCAAACAGTTGCAGCTCAACATACCTTTCACCTGTACATATTTTCACAAAATGTCCAGATTTTGGCCTCATGTTTTTTATCTGCTTTTCATAAAATTGTGTTTGTTTCTGGCAAATTAGTGGTAAATCATTAAAGACTGAAGTTAGAAAATAATGATGGACATTTGAGTTTCAGATTTCATATCCTTCAGGAAATTCATGCTAATGCACAACCTGTTATTCTATCAACTTTCTATAGTTTGTAAGAAAAATATTTAAAAATGGTCCATATATTTGGGCCTTTATCCCACTTTTATTTATGGCTTTGTCCATATTTCTTGCTCTAAGAGGTTGAGAGGTATGCAGCTTAAGTATTTGTTCAGAAAAAAGAAAACACCAAACAGCCTTTCAAGTCCCATATTTCTCTTTGGGATATGAAACTGTGGTAAAGTAGTATCAAATGACGCATTAAAGGCACTGGTGCTAAAGTTACCGTGTTAGAATCATTTGTAAAAGTTTCTTCTTACCAGAAACATGGATGTAGTGGGAATTAGGTTAAGAAAAGGCTTTCAGAGAAATTCTGTGTTGTAACCCGTTTACACAATGCTACTGCAGCACACAATCGGAGACAATTTTGCTCCAGCTATGTCAGTAATGATATACCCTCTTATCTCTCACTTATTGACAGGAACTTCACTGCAGCACAAATCAGATGAGGAGGAGGCTTTAAAAGAAAACTCTGCTCCGCTTTAAAGCAGTCTCAAAACTTCATATAGTCATCAGACAAGGAATATTTTGTCCCAAATGTTTTGGGAATGATGTATCTATGTCTATGAAAAAGAGAGGAACGAGTGGCATGTAGTCACATGACACAGGGTGGGGGGATGAGTGACCCTACCATACTAGAGCAAGGGGACTGCAGGAGTTATTTAAAATAATTGCCAGAGTTTGGGAAAACAAATCAAGAATTCCTCTAAGCTTTATTGGTACAGCTCTTAGGTTCCCTGCATAACTACCATAAGTTCTAAATTGTTGCCATTGGCCCTTAAAGTTAGAGAGTTGAGGCATTCCACTTTTCTTTCCTTTATATGCAAACTAAGAGAAATATATTGAATGATGCTGATATTTGTGCAGATACTTTCCTGTCCTAACTTTGTTATCCATTTCAGATATTAGTAAATCTTTATCCAGGCCAACCAGGCTCTCACAGGAGATATAGGAGAAGTCTTAGTTTTAGCTAGGATACTTTATTTGTGGAGGTGGCATTTCATCTAAGCCTGCTTCTTCTTCTCCATTTCAAAATACTGATGCAATTCAGTGAAAAGAATTAGGAATCAACCCCTACATCATAAGATGGGTTGCCAACTGGCTCATGGACAGAACCCACACGGTGAAAATAGCGGACTCCAAAATTGCCTACCGAGCAGTCACAAGTGATGTCCCACAGGGATCAGTCCTAGGTCCTCTCCTGTTTGGTATATGCTTCTCTGAAGTTTAGGCCAACACCAAAGGGCTCTGGTTGACCAAGTTCACAGATGACTGCAAACTGGGAGCCATTACTGACTCTCAAGCTGGCGTCGAAATCCTACAAAAAGGCCTCACAGACACCGACTAGTGCTAGAACCATGGTCTTAAGCTCAATGCCAAAAAGTGCATTGTCATCCTCTTCAGGAAAAACTCGGTGCCCACAAACTATCACATCATCAACAGTAGCCCTCTCAACTACCAAGGTGTAATAAGAGATCTAGGGACACAAGTGGACAGCAACCTCTCCGTCAACAACCATTTGGCCACTGTAGTTAGAAAGTCTTTCTATGTATGTGGCACACCTCATTACAAAGGGTTTCTCTTCCAGGAAGAAAGAAGTCATAATCCCTCTCTACTCATCCCTCATTAGACCCATTATAGAGTACAATGCCCTATTTGGCATATACCTAACTAGACAAACTGGAGAGGCCACAAAAATTCTCACAAAGAGAATCGTAGGACTCAAACACATGCCCTATACAGACAGACTCAAAAAACTGCAGTTATACTCCATCTCATATCGCTTACTTAGAGGTGATCTCTGCTTGGCATACAAAACCATGTCAGAACCAGTGTTACTAGACATGCTTCATCTGAAAAAGAATCAATCCCTCTGCACCACATGGTCCAAGGACCTCAACCTCATCCCACAATAAACAGAACCTGTTGGAGGGACAGGTTCCTAACCCAGAGACTACCCACACTCTGGAATAAACTCCCTATTCATGTCAAGCAGAGCACCTCACTGGCCCTCTTCAAGAAAAATCTTGAGTGGATGGGTAACAGGAAATTCACCCCAGGGATCATTTCAAACGCCTTGCTCGAGAGGGGTACAAGGAACTAACGTCCGGCAACAGGATGACTGAGCATGTTCTTGGGCTAGGCTTGGGTTGGCTCCAGGGCCATTAGCCTAGTACTAACCTATGAACCTATGAATGATACATAGCATTGTGCACATGATGAGTAAACCTTGAAGAGATGTCAATACTCATGATCTTTGATTCAGGAACATTTGCCTCAGCTTCCTGTAGTACAAAAGTCAACAGCTCATTCACACCTCCGTGAGAGTTGATTATAAACACAGGAATAAATTTGGACTCAGAGACTGCCATGACCCTAAACCTTTTTGTCTTTTAACAAGATATGTTATACTATCTTTCCCAGCAGGATTAGAAATGTCCAACAATAACATTTATCCATCCTTAGCTGCTTCATTGCCAATATTGTATTTGTTGTGTTAGTAGAATTTAATCAGTTTCAAATACTCATCAGAGCAAACATATCTTTCAAGACCTCTGAATCCTGTGAGAATAACTTCAGTTTGTTCAGATCCCTGAGTAACCAAATTTTCATGTAATCATAATTTAGCTAGAATTTTACAAGCTCTGCCTAACTTAGTTCAAGAAAAATCTGTCAACTTTGATATTTCACTTGTCTTCCATTCAAACTATTCATACATTAATTTAATGAAGGAATAAAAATAACTTATTTAAGGAAAAATGTCATCATTATTGTCATTATGTTAGACTAGTCAGAATCACAATTACATTGGTGAAGTAATACATGACTAATTGCAAACCTTGTTTTTTTACAGGGAATGGCTGGGACTTTATGCAGCTGCAGTGCCCCCTTATATGACAGACACAGATTTTATGCATTATGCAGCACACCATAACCTTTGGTCACTGAGTGCCATCCCCGTTGAGCCATTAACCTCCCCACTTCTGAGCATTTGATTACAGCAGGAATGGAAGGTAAAACATGAAAATAATGAGACAGGCCATCATGCTGCATGACACTGGGGGACTATCTTCTACTCCAGGCAATCGTGCCTCATAATATTGGTGGAGCATTATCTATTGCTGCATGACACTGGAGGAGTATCTTCTGCTCCAGGCCATCATGTCGCATGATATTGGTGGAGTATCTTCTGCTGATGCATGACACTGGAGGAGTATCTTCTGCTCCAGGCCATCATGTCGCATGATATTGGTGGAGTATTTTCTATTGCTGCATGACACTGGAGGAGTATCTTTTGCTCCAGGCCATTTTGCCACATGATACTGGTGGGGTATCTTCTACTGCTGCATGATACTGGAGGAGTATCTTCTGCTCCAGGCCATCGTGCTGCATGATACTGTGGGGCTATGTTCTACTCCTCACCCTTCTCAATGCTTGTCAGCAGATCCAATGCAGTGTTTGCTCATCTTGGCTCATGCACCATGGCGACTTTCTGCAAACCTATTCTTCAGAGCTAAACAGCAATGGTCTCCTTACAAAACTCATAAACAAAAGCCCTAGTGATTCATATGGAACTTATACCAACAGTCTAACAGTTCATAAGAATAGTAGCAACATTGACTATAAAACAATGTTTACATTGTTTTAAGCATCTCAATTACTTTAAATACAGAACAGTACTTACATTGTAGTAAACATTTCAATGGTAAATGTCACTGTGAAGCAGGTTATTGTGAATGTAGGTTAGCCATTGTCCCTTACATGGGGCTTCATTGCTTAAATGGGTAAAAAGTGATTTTTTAAACTGTTAAAGTAGACAATGTTTTGAGCTTATTAGGAAGATAATTCCAATTAGTGGTTCCTAGTCTACAGAAAGCTTTTTCTCCAGTTGTAGTTTTGAAGGGATGTGATAAGAGTAAATCTGCCACCTTGGCTATTTTTCAAAGAGTAGGTACATTCACTGAATGGTAATTTTGTTCTTAATGGAGGACAATAGCCAAGTTTTAGTACTCTGAAAAGTATGCAGATGAATAGTAATAACCCTATTTGTTATGGGCAGCCAGTGTAATTCTTTACTGATGATGCAGAGCTATACCTGGATCAGACAATCACTCCTTCATTTCCCTGGTCAATGTCCAATTAATCTGAAGTCATCTTGACAGTAGCCAATAGGTTTTTTGCTATGCCACAAAGCAGGCATTATGACCATGCATGTATGCATGTATTACAGGCTTGCATGGAGTAAAGTGTAAGACATATAAAAAATATTGTCCTTCCGGATGAGATGCTCTTTATTATACTTCTAAAAGTTCATTCTAATAATCAGGCAGTGAAGCCATGTGTAAGCACTGCTACATATACAGTATGAATGACAGGCAGGTCTAAACGTTTCTTTACAGTGGAAGAATCATTTAAGAGGTCTACAGTAATACTGTATATATTACTAGCTCAGCATGTCCATTACTTTCTGAAGGCATGGCTAGATCTCAGGTGAATAAGTGGTCAACAGGAAAGATACCACTTGAACCCACCACAATATTCCTTCACTGATTGCGAATATGTGGAGACACTGCAGATATCTTGTTTCACATTATCTTCTTCTAATAATAACCATCTTCTTCATCAGAAAAAACAGCATTATTAGAGGATGTGTGCTTGTTGCTCATAATCAACAATATGGAAATTGTCAACAAAGGTACTTATAAGTATGCAGGTATTTAATAATCTAACTATGGCAACAGACTTTAGTAGCAGCACCTCTCAGTAGAACAGACATGCAAGAAAGAATAAAGAAAATAAAAATAGATAGCAGTACTAAACAAGGTGTACTTCAGAAGAAGAAAGGATAACATGTATTCTAACAAGGACACTGAAAAAAGGGGAGAACATGGATTATAATAAGGACATTGATAAACCTGGTTACTTCTACCAGTAGAATAAAGAAACTAAGATTATGTGGCCGCCACTGCTCTGCTGGAGTGGGTCCTAACAAAACTGAGGTATTATCTATAATGAAAAGCACCAACGGAAAATGACAGGAATCATAGGAAGTTCTGGGCTACTGGGTCTTGTGACCATTATGCCTTGCCAGTTTCCAGCCTACACTGCACTTCCCCTCTCAAAATAATGGATTAAAGAATGGAATGTAAATAGGAATAATCAATGCTAGTTAGGACTATGAACCCCAGTGTCCATCAGTAGTGCCATGAAACATATATCATTAAACATCTGTGCTAATTCTTCTTAACAATCTATCGTGAGATAAACAGCACCAGGAGCATTTCTCCAAATCACACAGAATGAGATCTCAAAAAAACAACATAATACAGTGACCAAAACAGAAAGTAAACACTTTAATAGGCCTTCTCCTATTAGGTTCCATTACCACTGTGACCTTTAACAGACTGAGACCCTGTGTTCCACAGTCTAACAGAAATTAGATTTCATAAAGTATTTTTTTTACAAAAGCCACCCACTGTTCTGTGACAGGACCATTGCTAACACCAGAAACAAACAGGAGCCACAGTAGAGCAGAACTCATACTAAACAGTAACACTGCTTTAATGAAGATGCGATTTTAAAGGGATCATGTGAAATATGTTTTCATTTGTACTGAGAAAGGGTTTGTTAACTCGAAAGCTTTGCTTTATTTTATTAAATCTGTGTATAAAGTGCATTGCCAAGTTCATTGTTGTTTTTTATATGACCACTGCTAACACCATATAACATTAATGATGAAATCAGTGTTCTTTACATGCAGGGAATATCCAAAGCCATATTCTCAGTGGACTCCAGCAGCAATGTAATAAAAAGGTGTTTATTTCATAGATAGTTACCACTCCAGGATACCATTAATGAGCCTTTCCCAAATTCACAATTGCCCCGAAGCACACTCTGGTTAAGTGATTTGGTCAATGTCACACAGCAGGCAAATGTAGACTGAGGGAATCTATGCTTGTACCACAGGAAGTAGTTCATTAATAGCTCAGAGCCTTAATCTCCTACACCAGCTGTTAGACTATAATTGTTCCACTGCGAATGAACCCAGAACCTTCTGCATGTAAAGCAGACATGATAACTACTCTACAAAACCCACCAGAAAAAGCAGCCATACACCCCTTAGGGAGCATAAATCCTCAACCATCTTTACTTTTTAGTTATTTTATTTAATGTTTGTTTACTGGGACAGTCCAACTTGGAATGAAGCCAATTTTCAGCCGAGGCCCAGGAACAAACACTCCAGATGCATGTCTTTGAAACGTGAAAGGAAACCGGAGCACCTGGAGCAAAACCCACATGAACACAGGGAGGACATGCAGACTCTGCACAAAAGGCACCCCAGGTGAGAATCGAACTGGAGAGCCTCTTGCTGTGAGGCGACAACACTACCGCTGCACTACTGTGCCAGCCAAACACTTACTTTACAATACACTTCATTTACAAGCGGAGTCATGGAAGCTGGATTTCTCACTACAGTGGCATATATATATATATATATATATATATATATATATATATATATATATATATATATATATATATATATATATATATATATATATATATATATATATATATATATATATATATATATATATATATATATATATATATATATATATATATATATATATATATATATATATATATATATATATATATATATATATATATATATATATATATATATATGTATATATATATATATATATATATTTATTTATATATATATAGGACCAGCGTCAACCTCAAAAACCTATGGTATTCTGGCTGAAGTGTGATCCTCAAACAATCTGGAAATATATCTCTGATTGATCATTATATTACTTGGCATTTTAACCTTTCAGAGTTGTGCATTGTCTTAATTTTGCCTGACTGAATTATTCTTTGCCGGACTGAATTATTTTATATATTTTCTGGCATTGTTTTATGTTTCTCATCTGTCCTGAAACTCCTTCCCCCTTTTTCTGAGGTGGAGTTTATAAAACTAGTCTAACAGCTTTTGTGTTATTTAGTTGCTTCAAGGCTTGCTGATTTAAAAATAGTTTCTGTTTGTAAATTCTTGCATACACTACTGGAAACTCCTGGTGTTCTGGCTGAAGTGTGATTCTCAAACAATATGGAAATATATCGCTGACCTTTCAGAGTTCTGGATTGTCGTACTTTTGCCTGACTGAATTATTGTTTGCCTGACTGAATTATTTTATATATTCTCTGGCATTGTTTTATGTTTCTCATCTGTCCTGAAACTCCTTCCCACCTATTCCTGAGGTGGAGTTTATAAAACTGGTCTAACAGTTTTTGTGTTATCTGATTGCTTCAGGGCTTGCTAATTTAAAAATAGTTTCTGTTTGTAAATTCTTGCATACACTGTTGGAAACTCCTTGTGTTATGGCTGAAGTGTGATTCTCAAACAATCTGGAAATATATCGCTGATTGATAAGTATATTTTATTTATTTTTATTTTATTTTAATTATTTTACATTTGTTTACCAGGAAAGTCCGACTGGAGCAAGGTCCATTTACAGCGCAGGCCTGAGGAGAAAAGCTCCATAACATAACAACAAATAAGAAAATTACAGGAAATTTCTGTACAGTGGCATATACAGTCAAGGAGCTATATTGTGCAAGCTTGGTATATACATAGTAAGCTTTGGATGTCACTGCTGGTGGAACAAAGCATAAAAGGTGAAAGAATGCAACCAAGAAAATGTATACTATTCTGCAGGTGTATCACAGTGTGAGACATAGTTTGTAGGCTAGTAGTCCCTGAAAGGGAGTATTTGAGTAGTACAAATTGGCTGCGGTAAGCAGTAAAGAGATGAGGGGTGGAAGATTTGGAGGAGAGCAGGAAAGCTTTTATGTGATGCAAGGACAGAGCCATGAATGCAAGAGGTATGACTTAAGTGTCTTCTTGAAAAGTGAGATGGATGGTGCTGAGGAGATATTTTGGGGGAGGTTTCTTGGTATTTTAACCTTTCAGAGTTCTGCATTGTCTCAATGTTGCCTGACTGAATTGTTGTTTGCCTGACTGAATTATTTTATATATTTTCTGGCATTGTTTTATGTTTCTCATCTGTCCTGAAACTGCTTCCCCCCTATTCCTGAGGTGGAGTTTATAAAACTGGTCTAACAGCTTTTGTGTTATCTGATTGATTCAAGGCTTGCTGATTTAAAAATAGTTTCCATTTGTAAATTCTTGCATTCACTGTTGGAAACTCCTGGTGTTCTGGCTGAAGTGCTATTCTCAAACAATCTGGAAATATATAGCTGATTTATAAGTATATTTCTTGGCATTTTAATCTTTCAGAGTTCTGCATTGTCTTAATTTTGCCTGACTGAATTATTTTATATATTCTCTGGCATTGTTTTATGTTTTTCATCCGTCCTGAAACTGTTTTCCCCCCTCCCTCCCATCCTGTTCTTGTAGTGTTGTTATAGTTGGTTGCTTTGCAGTTGCCCACCCCTACTGTAAATTTGATCTGGGACACCCCTCCCAGTCTGGTGTTCACTCTACTTAATACAGAGAGAACATTTAAGAAGGACAACCCACTTAGGTTCTTGACCTTGAATTTTTCTTTTGGTCCTCCTTCCTCTCTCCTTGCACTTTACTAAAAAAATGCACTTTATTTTGCTTTTGCCTCTTCCTAAAAGTACTCAATTGTATTTATTCTGCTGCATTTATTACTGCTTGGTAGTAGCCTGATTACATTGTAACTGTTATTCTTTGCCTTTTGGTTTAAGCACTTGGGCTTCAGACCAGTTGTTTTACATTAAGAAGGGTTGTGGTCTGCACTGTTGTGGCAGGACAGGTAGCTTACATCCTTTTAAGTTGGGAATTGGTGATTGAAGGCTCAGTGTCTGTTATTCTAAAAGTGTATTAGTTCTGGTTTAAGCACTTGGGCTTCAGGCCAGTTATTTTACATTAAGAAGGTTTGTGGTCTGCACTCTTGTGGGAGGAGAGGTTAGATTCTGCCCTTCTGACCTGGAAATTTCTGGTTAAAGGATTACTGGGCCATCTTATTTGAACTGTTTCTTTCTGAAATTGTTGCACCTTGTTTGCTGTAGCATAGACTAGATTCAGGCATGCTGACTCTAGCTTTGTTTGTATAACTTGAGCACTAATCCAGGCCATCTTTTTTGGAGAAGGTTCCCCTGTATCCTAGTGGCAGGAATGTGCAGATAGAAATTGTCTGATTGAAGACTGCTGGAAAAGGGCTCAGTTTTGAGCTTTTTTACTGGTTAATTGGGTAATTTATTTAAATCAGTTTGCTCATTTTCTATTGTTATATAAAAAGTGCACTTTATTCATCTGCTTGTGCTGTATTTGTATTTCTTCCTACTTTATTACATTTATTCTGCTGCATTTATTGCTGCTTGTTAGTAGCCTGATTAAATTGTAACTGTTATTCTAAGCCTTTGGTTGAAGCACTTGGCCTTTAGACCAGTTGTTTTACATTAAGAAGGTTTGTGGTCTGCACTGTTGTGGAAGGACAGGTAGCTTACATCCTTCTAAGTTGGGAGTTGCTGATTGAAGGCTTAGTATATGTTATTCTAAAAGTGTATTAGTTCTGGTTTAAGCACTTGGGCTTTGGGCCAGTTATTTTACATTAAGAAGGTGTGGTCTGCACTCTTGTGGGAGGAGAGGGTAGAACCTGCCCTTCTGAGCTGGGAGTTTCTGGTTAAAGGCTTATTGTGCCTACTTATTTGAACTGTTTCTGAAATTGGTATGCCTTGTTTGCTGTAGCATAGACTAAATTCAGACCTGCTGAATCTAGCTTTGTTTGTATAACTTGAGCACTAATCCACACCATCTTTTTTTTGGAGAAGGTTCCCCTGCACCCTAATGGCAGGAGTGTGCAGTTAGAACTTGTCTGATCGAAGACTGCTGGAACGGGGCTCAGTTTTTAGCTTTTTATTGGTCAATTTGTTAATTTCTTTAAATCAGTTTGCTCATTTGCTACTGTTATATTAAAAAAAAATATGCATCGCCGCTTAGCTAGGGTTAAACTATTCCTGGCGGCATAAAGTCTGCTCTTCAAATTTTCCCTTAGAACTAACCCATTCTTTTTTTGTTTTAGCACTCAAACCTGTTTCTTTGAGCTCAGCACTTGTTCAGAACTCATTGTAAGCACTAAATAAGCTACAAATTATACAGCACTCAACTTTCCTCACTTGTCTAGAGGAAAACAGTTTTTAGTACTTAATAAATAAGCACCTATCCAGGCATGTCTAAGGTTCAGCTCCCGGTGTTTTCTCCTGTCTACCTGATGAATCTGGGCATCTAGGGGCAATGCAGCAATTGCCTCATCTACACAGACAACTCTCTCTCCTCCTACCACCCAACACTACAATCTGTGAGAGATGCACTTATATAGCCAAACTGGAAGCAATGCCCTCTTAACCCAAGACTGGACTTCACAGTCAAGAGGAGAAGGTAAACACTTGCACCATACCACACTCATCATATAGTACCTCAAAACCTACACTACCAAAACACACATAGAGAAACACAAAACACACACCTACATTCATGGAGGCTCTCAATAAAAATCTGCTCAAGCAACAGAAACCTCCAAAGCAGAAATGCAAGCAATCTCCACCCCCCAACACAACCCAAATGACACATAGCCCACAAACTCAGTGTGCCATTCAACCACAGCCCATAAGGAATAACAATGTACCCAACACTCTAGTCATAGGTGACTCTATAGTCAGGCACACTGATGTTTCACTCAGCAGGCTAAACAAGGAGAAAGTTACTGTGAACTGCCTGTCAGGTGCCAGGATCTGCCACATAATGCATGCACTCAGGTCACTCCACAACAAGTACAAATATGACTCTGTCATTGTCCATGTCGGTGTGAATGTCTTGAGATGTACCTTCCTGGACTACATGAAAAGAGACATGGAGGAGCTCTTCGATCTTGTAGCCCAGGCAAGTATGACCCTAGCCCCGAGTAGCATCCTGCCATCACCCAGAATGATACCACAGTACAAGGACAAAATGATTGACTTCAACAATTGGCTAAGTTTCTGGTGTCATTCTAAGGGGATCCAGTATCTGTCTGCCTGGGATGACATGATCGACGGACCATGATGCTTTGCCAGAGATGGCCTGCACCTGTCACCCTTGGGATTCTGGATACTGACTAACGCTCTTGCCACTTCTATAGTGCCTTTTTTAGGCAAGATTCAAATGACAAATTCACCACCATAACAGGTGCAAGCAAGCAAAATCTGAATGTAATGCTACTCAATGCTAGAAGTCTAAACCTCAAATGCATTCATTCGAGGCACTCCTTAAAATGGAGAACATCGACATTTGTGCAGTGACAGAGACCTGGTTCAAGGCTCCAGAATGCACCCCTGTATTACCAGGCTATAATTCATGCCAAACCTTTTGGCCACCTAACCTGGACTGAAACACTGAAGGCAGAGGCGTGTCCATATTCATTAAGGATATCCACACCTCCAGGCTAGTTGCTCAGCATAATGCATCCGTGATTAGCCAAGTGCAACTAACTCTGGGCAAGACCGCAATCCAAATTGTAACTTGCTACAGATCTCCCACCATGCTCCAGAATTCCTACTCCTTATTTCTTGATACACTGGAAAATATTAGGGTACAACCAAACACCCTAATAATGGGTGATTTCAACTACCCCACCATTAACTGGGAAAACTACTCATGTACCAACTCTTTTGCTCAATGTTTTCTGGAATTTATAAATTCCAGCGCCTTGGATCAACTTATCTACACCCCCACCAGGGCCAGCAATATCCTAGACCTGGTCATTACCAACATGGGTGACCAGTGTTCCATACCAGAGGTCAATTCCTCATTGGTCAGATCCGACCACAATCTAATCAGCCTAGACATCCACATCCCGCCCCCACCCCCATTAGGGAAACCACTGTAAAACATTTGTCCAAAGCCAACTTCACGCTTCTTAAGACAGAAGTGGCAAACTTCACGACACACATGCAGATGGACAATATAGGTACGATTGCTGAATCCTACCCAAATGCACTTTATAAACACTTACATGACTGCATGGATCGTGCTATCCCTATCAGAACCAAGATGCTATCCTCCAAAAAAAGGAAGCCAATCTGGTGGTCTCCTGCCATACACAAACTCTACAACAGAAGAAAGAAACTGTTGCAAAAAAGAGTAAAATCCCATGATTGGAGGAACTCCCTGGTCAGCCTCAGTAAAAAGCTGAGATCCCTGATAAAATCCTCCAAAGCTAGTTAAGAAAACAAATCACCATTGATTCTAAAGACAACCACAAAGCATTCTATAGCTATGTCAAGAATACCAATGGCAACACTCAAATCAGCTCTGAGTTACAGCACAATAGCATTAAATATACAGAACCAACTGATATTGCCAACATCCTGGCAGATAGAGTCAGTGCTAATTTACTCCCCTCTCACCTCCTAAAGGGCCTATCTCTCTATACCAGAAGAATGCAAAGTTCCTGTAATCACAGCTGCACAGGTAAAACCACACTCTCCAAAGCCAAGAACACAGCATCCATGGGACCTGACAACATCCCAGGCTGCGTTCTACATGAAATACAGAATGAACTGGCACCCTACCTAAGCACCATGTTCAATCATAGCCTCATCTCAGGCTTTGTGCCCACTGAATGGTGCACAGCAACGGTTATCCAACTCCACAAAGGGGGAGCCACCATGGACCCCGGGAACTACCGCCCCATTAGCCTAACCAGCCTGGTCTACAAGGCCATGGAACATATCTTCATGGAGCTTATAAACAAAGACATTGGTAATCTCCAAACTCTGGACCTCACCCAGTAAAATGCAGATCATGTCTCCTAAATCAGACAAACTTCTTTGAAGTAGTCAACAAAGCCGTAGACGAAGGTAAGGTGGCTCAAACAGCCTATCTAGATCTCCCCAAGGCTTTTGACACCATTCCCCACTCTGGAATTATAGATAAACTCACTAAACTAGGTATAAATCCCTATGTCACAAGATGGGTTGCCAACTGGCTCACTGACAGAACACACACTCTGAAAGTAGCAGACTCCAACACCGACTTCAGACCACTGACAAGTGGAGTACCACAGAGTTTAGTCCTGGGTCCTCTCCTGTTTGGTATCTACTTTTCTGAAGTACAGGCTAACACAGAAGGTCTTTGGCTAACAAAGTTCACAGATGATTGCAAACTAGGAGCCATAAGAGAAACTTCTAATGATGTGGACATCCTACAAATGGGCCTCACTGAGACAGATGCTTGGTGCCAACACCATGGCCTCAAGCTCAATGGCAATGTGCATTGTCATCCCCTTTGGTAAAAACTCTGTACCCATGAGCTACCACATAGGTGGTAGTCTTCTTAACACAGAAAGTGTGATAAGAGACCTTGGGACACAGGTGGACGGTAGTCTCTCCTTTGATAATCACATCACCACAATAGTCAGGAAATCCTTCTATGTGGCACACCTAATCACAAAAGGTTTCTCATCCAGGAAAAAAGAGGTAATTTTTCCTTTCTACTCATCGCTCATTAGACCCATTATAGAGTACAGTGCCCCTTTTGGTATGTACCTCACAAGACATCTACAACAACTGGAAAGGACACAGAAATACCTCACAAAGAGGATTACCGGCTCAAACAGATGCCCTACACAGACCGTCTCAAAAAACTCCAGCTTTACTCCATCGCATATCGCCTACTCACAGGCGATCTCTGCCTAACATACAAAGCTATGTCAAACCCAGAGCTGTTGGACATGCTCCACTTAAAGAAATCCCAATCCCTCTGAGCTACACGCTCTAGGGACCTAAACCTTGTCACCACAATAAACAGAACATGCTGGAAGGATGGATTCCCATACTCTGGAACAAACTACCTATCTATATCAAACAAAGCTCCTCATTAGCACTCTTCAAGAAAAATCTTGATGATTGGATGAGAAATAGGAAATTCACCCCGGGGATCATCTCTGTGGCTCTGCTCAACAGGGGCACAGGAAAATAATTTTCTTGGGTGGTGAAAGCCAGGGTACCTTTTTGGCTAGGCTTATATAGGCCCTAGGGCCGATAGCCTTATACCTACCTATGAACCTATTAAAAGTACAGTGCTATGCAATATTTAAAAGCCATGTTTTAGGCTATATGATAAAGAAAGCTAAAGTAAATAATTGTGTAAAAAAGTACTTTAGCATCACTACTATTTTATAATGCTTACCTTTACTTCAAGTCCATAACTTAGTTGCAAATCATATGGATGTCTCAATATTATTGGTCTAGCATGACTGACCTGGAAAAGTTGTACATTGCAAGGAGATCTCAGAACCATCCATGTAACATCCCACTGACTGACATTGACATGGCTAGGCCCTATAAATCATTTGACAAAGTTGCTCTAAAACTGTCCTCAGGTGAAGTACACCATTTGTAAGACCTACTGTAGGACTTACCAGTTAATAAAACTGCAACACATGAATTTCACTGTGATGATTAAATGAAGCATGCAATAAATGAAAAAAAAAAGAAAATGTACTGAGTTGTCTGTAAGCTCAAGTGAAAATGTCAGATAAATGTCAGCATACTGATCATAGCTTCATGTGGGCACTGGTGAAATATTCAATGCATTTTTCATTAGTCAATAGTAAAATATGTTATGAGCTGTCTTCAGTGGTTAAATAAAATTCACTTTAGAATCCAAGTGGAAGGCAAGAACCTATCCTTAAAGACGTAAACAAATATTAAATTTAACTTTGGTAATGGTACTCCATTGAAGGCTGTGTATTAGCCGAGGGTCCAGAGTGTGATAATAAAAGTTCTTTTCTTGGTTCCTTGCTGTGGTCTTTTACTTTGGATTTGTGCTTCATCTGTGCTTATCTATTAAATTTATCTTTCACTTCTGATTACCTAATCCAAATAATTCTGCGCTAAATATTAAAGGGTACAGTGGCTGACAGCCATTCAGTACTGAATGATCTGAAACCTGTTATATGCAAGCATGGTTTTCTAACAGGAAACTGAATGAATGACATCAGATGACACTTGTTGTGTATCATCTGTACATTCTCGCAAAAAAAACATGTGTAGCAGCTCAGGCTTGTTGGATGTGCTCAGCACCAGTCACTCCTCTGAAATAATCACTCAAATTTTACATCTATTTTGTAAGTGAAGCACTAACTTTAATTCTTCGTGATTAGTTAATTCTTCATGATTAGTTAGCTAGAGAGATATTTGATTTTACCAGTGTCACACTCCATGACAGAACAGGTGTTGCATTGTTGTATAAGAGATGACTGAAGAATGGAACACATTACCTTCAGCTGTTACTATGATAGGGCAGCTATTATGGCTACTGTATGTATACTAATAATGTCCTTTCCTGTGTATCCTGTTACTAACCCATAGCCTTCCCCAAAAGATACCAGCAACATTAGCATGTCAAAGGTAAATAAATAGGTGAGAGACTCCTTTCTCACTCATGACGCATGACCCAAACCTATGCAAGATGAGACACAAAAGCCAACCCAACAGTTGTTGAATTATGTAAGGTTCAAATGCTGTGGGAATTCCCAAAGACATTTAAAGGAGTTTTTTTTTTTTTTTTTAAGTGGGCCCTACTATGAATGATAGTGCTGCTGGCCACGGAAAAACCTGGAAAAGAATTCCATAGGAATTTTACCCACTGCTTTATAATTGCTCTTCTTGTCCTCATCGGTCTTCTAAAGCCCTGTTCTTGAGGAAAAAAAATAAACACTACCCTTAGACGGTTGATTTCAGCATAGTTTTACCTGTATATGTTTTTATGGAATTAAATTGTTTTTCATACAGTAAAGTTTGATAAATTGGTTTTATTTCATGTTTTTTATTTTTACACCTACCTATTATACCCATCATTAAAATACCCCCCCCCCCCATGTGTAGGCACAATAAGGCCTCATTATATTTATTGTTTAGGTCTGTGGACCTGCCTTACTAAGCCATATTTAGACAAATGCAGTGATTATGTCATCTCAAAGACCAATTACATGTCAGTGAAGTGTCATATTAATTATAAAGATTAATATTCTGATATGTACACTTTATTGTTTTATATAGTTACTTTTGTTTTCCTCACTACAAAAGAAGAACTAGAAAAGAGAGCGGCACACAAGAGGGGATTCTGAGGAGTATCGATTAAGCGACACTTGGATGATAACAACAATATGGAGGACACCCTCACTTGGATGCAGAATTAAGAAGAGGTACATAAGGGGTGTCTATAGTCTAGTACCAGAAAACGTAAAAGAACTAGGATTTAGTTGTAGGTGGAAGGTTTGGAGAAATCTGATTCATAGCATTACCGGAATATTCCAGTTATTGAAGTAATCTAAGAAGTCAGTGTGGTGAATGACAGGGAAGGGCCCACAGTTAAGGAGACACTATAGGAAGTAGGTGGAGAAACTAAAGAAGAGATACACGACTTTTGTACTGAATGAAAGGGGGATGGAGAGCTTTAACTTAGTTTTAAGCTTCTTCCTGCCACACCAAAACAAAAGCAGGACTCTGGTGGTAAAGAAATTAAAATAACTACTGAAGTAGGAGTAAGCAAAAGCACTAGTATCCTTGGTGAAAGATAATTATGTTTGTATATTACCCTTTATAGAAGATGAACTGGATGAAGCAGAAAAGTTTAAACTTATTGTGAAACAATGGTTTTTGCTGAAAATGGTAATGGGTCTTTTAAGAGAGACAGAAACAAATGGTAGGCAGGGAACAGGTTATTAGAAAAAGTAAAGTGGACACTACCAGAAAGCTACAGAGAAGCCACTTACCAGGTCCAAGGCTTCTGGGTAAGATGAGGATTGCAGACACTGTCCCTTGAATGAATAACATGAGCGTTACCACATGCTCCAAACACAAAACACACACAAGTATACAAAATACTAAATAAAGAGCTCAGCAAGACTGCAAACTCTTTTATTGTTGTATTGTACAAATGATTTATTGATGATTTGATTTTCATTTCTAGGGGAGTTCCTTCATATTTTAGTTTGTTTGTGGATAATGTAGGTAGAAACATTTTTGGCTTGGAGTTTACTTACAGGATAGAAAGGCATAAGATTCAATTTCTGGATGTGGAATTATACGTGGGCCATAAGAATGTGGTTCAATTCAGACCTCATTATAAGGAGACAGCTGTAAATATTTTTTTTTACATGCTATTTGTTAAAGTCTCTTCCATATGGGGAATTTAGATGCATTTTCACTAACACTTCTGATAAGGATGAGCTGATTGGGGAATTTAACAAGGTAAGATCTAGGTTGCTCAGCAGAGGCTATTCTCAGGAAGTAGTTTCTCATGCTGAAAGGTGGGTATTAGGAATGGATAGTTTGAGGAAAGTTATAGATGTTAGGAAGGCGATAGCTGGGAAGGAAGAGGATAGTTTATTAAATGTTAGAGATCAACAGGATGCAATATACTCTGTTAATAAATTTTCCCCTTTTTCTGACACCCTGTGGAGACTGGTCAACAATTTGTGGCTTGTTGTTGGTGAGGATGAGAGTTTGGGTAATATTTTTCCCAGTAAGATCACCTTTTCTTTTGGTAGGTTTTTGAACCTTAAGAAGTTATTAAATCTCAAGATTAGTGGGAATGAAACTGGTGAATTGGGATCTTTCCCATGTGTTAGATGCAGGGTGTGTAGCAAAATGAGAAATTTACATGGGTCTGTTGTTAATGGGAAGAATTTCAAGGCTACATATCATTTTGATTGTAATTCCCTAGGAGTAGTGTACATTTTAGGTTGTGGGTGTTCACCGGTTATGTGGTATGTAGGACAAACTAGGAGAAAGGTAAAGTTGAGAATTTTGGAGTATCTGGGTGACATCCAGAACAAAAGGATGGATAGCCCAGTAGCCCATCACTTTTGTTCAGTGCATGAGGGTACCTATGATAGTTTAATTTTGGGGGTTTTGACAAGACCAACTCATGATGGATTCTTTAGAAAAACTTATTCTCAGAAGCTTTTGCAATTGGAAACCAGGTTCATTGTGAATTTCAGAACCTTGTATCCTAGAGGGATGAACTTGGAAATGAATTTGTAAATAATTTATAGATAAAAATAAATAATTAAGTAAACAGTTCATATATAACTTATTTATCATTGACAAATATTAACACATGAATCATTTTGCATTTTAAATTGTCATAAAATAAGGTATATAAAGTTTGGAATATAGTACATGCATATGTATAAAAGTTCTTCTGAAGTAGGGGTTTCTTTGTATTGAATATATGTCTCTTTAAGGGTAACTTGTTTCTTCACTGTTTTCCATTGGATTCATGTGGGTAGATGGGCAGGTAATTGTATTATTAATGGTTTAATTAATGTTAATAACCAATTGCTTGTGTATAAAAGGACTGCTGCTGTTTGAATTTATTTATTCCTTGAAGGTGCTTGAGCCAAGGTACCAGAAGCATTAATAAAAGAGTTTACAGTCTTGCTGAGCTCTTTATTTAGTATTTTGTTACCACATACTGACAGATGGAGGAGGAAGAGGAGAGTTACCACAAGCTGACATATGGAGGAGGAAGAGGAAGGTTACCACATGCTGACAAGTGGAGAAGGAAGAGTAGTGTTGGTCTATACAAAATGGCTGATTTAGTTGCCCTGTCTGTGGAATGTTCAAGAATTCTTGGAATTATACAATGAACTATGTAAGTACTGTTTTAGGAAAACCTAGCATAAACAAATACTATAACTGTGAACTGAATTTTGAAACCTGTTGAATAGACTGGAATTTTGTTTTCTATTCTCTGCAAGTCTAATTTTATTTAGCCCTGTAAATAAAGCTTCATTTGCAAAACTGTAAGGATGGCTTAAAAGACTCCAGTTTCTAAATGCATTATAAAGGTACTACACTAGATTTCTAGGAAAAGAGGCCATGGCCTCTACTTCAGAATACTGAGGACAATGCGGACTTGGCTGACCTCCAAGTACGCCATGCCATTTTCATAAAGGTCCAATGGGAGGACAGCATACTAAGCACTTCTAGGAGAATAGATCAAGAATAGATAGGGAAACAAAAGAACAGGACAGGCCCATGGCATAACTATACTTTGTCCAAAGACAAATAACAAATACTGAGCTGGTTATCAGTCCCAAGACTTTTTATAACACTTGTAATGAAGTTAGCATACAACAATATTTTGAGTAGTCATGTGGGAATGAATAAGATAAAAGCCAGGATGTTAGCTAGATTTTACTTGACAGTTGTTACATAGAACAAAGACCTTTTTTTGTACAGCTTGCCCAGAATGTCAAAAAAAGCATCCACCCTTTACCTACTATGGAAATCCCACATGAAAGAACAGCAATTGGCATCAAAGATCCACTTGTAAAACTGAGTAAAGGCCATCAGTATACCCTAGTAATCATTGATTATGCAACAAAACTTCATAAGGCAATATGCCTATTAACAGTTAATGCAAAGTCCATTGCAAAAGACTGAGCACTGCTTTTTTCTAGATTAGGAATTTCCCCTAGAAATTCTTATAGACCAAGGCACCCCATTCATGTCCAGAGTAATGCAATAATTCAGTCAGTATTTTTAAGTAAAACAACTAACAACATCTGTATATCTCCCTCAGATTGGTGGGCTGGGGGCCTCTAGGAGCTGGGTGGGGAGGATGAGAGTGAGTGGCTGTTACCAACATGTCCTTCCTTGGGAGGAAGGAGGGGTCTCTGGATCAACAAGCAGGTGACACTCAGTGGGATCATTAGATCTTCATCCTGCGGAGCTCTAAGCAGACCGAGCCAGCACCAGTGCATTCATATTATGCAGCTAAGGGGAAAATGACATGCAGAGACATACTTCTCCTTGAGAAGCGATGAGCTGCCATCTGGAAAGGGATGTTCCCAAGTGGGAGGAGTCCATTTGTGTTTTCCAGGCAAGAACAAATGGGCAGCAGGGCTCATGCCTCGCCTGAGAATACCTGACTCTCCATTACGCTACAACAAATGGCCAACTAGGTGAATGTAGGGGAGTCACTGGTCAAGGTACTGGGGGGGTAAGCAAAAAATAAAAAAAAATGATATTTAATGGGTAAGGAATTTACTTACCATATTCCTCTACAAAGGCTAAACTAGCAGACAGACTGCAAACCAAAAGTATTCAGATGGACTTTGACTATCCAGCCTTATAATTTTGAAATACATCATTATCCAGTCCACACTCACTTAAATGCAGACGGGTTATCTCTGATTTATGTCCAGATAAGATAGGGCACAGACTAGTGGTTCTGTGTGGAGGATGTTGAGCTTGGATAATGTACCACACACTGTGGGACTGCATATGCTAGAGGACATGTTCTGGAAGGGATAGTGCAGAGTTTCCAGGAAAAAGCAGATATCCATAACATCTAAGAGAAAGCATAAGACTCCATGTGTTCATTGTGGCTAACACCACCATGAGGAGATCAAATGTCTGTCTTCTGAGTCTAAAGAAAGTTTTTACAAAGAGTGTCCAAGGAGTAACCTGTGAAAAATGTGGAAGTGAGCTCTGTACTGTGTGAGTACTACAAAACTGCTTGTTACTGGATGGGATATTTTCCCCATTGCAAGGACACAAAGAAAAAGCTTTCATTTGGTAGTATTTTTCTTCAAAGCTATATTTTATGTTGGCAGAATAGTAGAGTACATTTTCAATTTCTGTCTTAGTAAAATAAAAAAAAATATGTGAATTGGAACAACCTGAAGCCTAAACTTCTTACTTTCTGGATAGTTAAAAGAAGAAACTGTTGAACCAATTTCCATGAAATATGAATGACTGGTAGATAGATAGACAGACAGACAATCAATTGACCAATCTATATCTCCACCAGCTAATATAATCATTTTAGTAATATTTTTATTTTCTGCTCATATGAACAAATTGCATAAGCATAGTTTTCTTTTGAAGAAAATATTTTAATAAACTCATTTTTCTTAACAAGATATGTGAGATTTTCCAGTGAATGCACATCCAGTTATCATAGTGCTAATGTGGTATTCCTCAATACAAAGTGTTTTACAGCAATTTTATTCAAGGCATTGCAAATAATACTGTTGTGGTAAATGATCTGTCAGTATATTATAACTTTTTCTGAAAAACTGTCATGTCTTATAAAGCTATTATGATGCATTGCATTTAATATGATGATGCGCTATAACAAAGTACTTCCCTGTGTGCTCTTTTGCTGGCCCTTCACTTTCTCCAAAAGATCTAAACTCAGTAACACTTTGGAAATTAAGGAAACACCCAGAAATGTATCTAACAACCTTATCTTGTGGCCAGAACTTTTTCAAAACAAGGTACTAACGCAAGCGGTCAGTTGCACTTGATGAATGAAGAGAGGCTCACAATGGCTTTAGGAGATTATCTTCCCACAGAAATGCGTTTGTGGTTCAGGACTGGTTCCAACCACAAGGTTTAGAAGAAGAAGAAAAGGTAAAAAAAGAAATCAGAAAAAGAACTGCGGATTGTGAAAATTCATAAATTGTTCATGAAACAGTGTAAACACCATTTATCCAGTGGCTTATTAGTCATTTTATTACTCTCTCAAGGAATCCTAAGTCTTGATCAATTGGAAAAATTCTAAATGTCATAATTTGGCAGCTGTTTTCAGGATGGTTTTGTCAACTAGATTTGTTTTCATGTGTTGGGAGTTTCATTAATCAAAATGAGTTTAACTTGTTCTGTTGACTCTGTGAGGGCTTACATTCTTTATGGTTGTAAAAAAGCATGTTCGTCTGTATAATTTCTACCATACGTAGCACCACAGGCTCTTGTATTCACTGGTTGTGTTTGTGAAACGGACTTATTAACATGCATAAATTGAACTGCATTGACATATGCCACCTCCAGGTCTAGGAACACAGCAACAGGGTGGAGACAATCACATTATTTCGTTCCACGATCCCTTAGAAATGTATAAGCTGAGCTATGTTTAGCCCAGTTCTTTAATTATGAGGCCTTGAAATAAAAGCAAATACATGGAAATTATTAGCTTTAATACAAGTCTGACATCTTCTCATAAGTACATTTATTGGGTAAAACTAACTAATAAAAATAACTTTTTATTGGCTGTAGATAAAGTATCAGATACGCACTGCATTACAGGCTGTAGGAAAAGAAAGAAAGATGTCTTAATTTATGCCGAATGGTGAAGTAACAATGTCTTTGTTTACTAGCAGTAGCTTGTAATAATATTAAATTGTCATAAATAGCTGGCAACAGATACCATTTTAAAAAGGTTTCACTGGCAGTTTTTACAGCATTATGAACTATGATAGGTGTATGATGATAACTGGAAATAAAAAAGCAATGGACGTACAGGGATCTAGCAGAACAATAAAATATCCTTCAAAACTGAGGCCTCTGCAGCATTTGTGTGGTGACTTATCATTCTGGTTTTCACTGCTCAGTGATGTATGCTGATATGAAAGGTTCCCACTGAGACCAGAAGGAGGTGTTGATAACCAAGAGACTGTTTTCAGAAATCATTTCACACCAGCTGTGCCTGTCCACCTCTCACAGGCACTGTCATTCTTTACAGTTTGCAAAAATGAAACAAATGGGAAAATGGGGGTCTTGCACAAGAAAGACTTGAATGAACATGGCTTGACATTTATAAATGCTTGTTAATTCATTTTTAATAAACTGATTTTGGTATTGTACTAAAGGGTGACAAACTCAGAAACAAAACAGCAGTAATTCAGTATTTCAGGGCAACTGTCTTGTAAAGCTTTTAGTCTGTGATGATAAAAGGTTTTGAATTTCCATATTTAAGCCACCTTTAATTAATAATAACATCTTTAACTTACATAAATTAAAAGAATAGCTAAGCATAAGGACGGTCAATTTAATACCCAATAAAAATCCTTGGAGATATGAGCAGGAAATTTTCATAAGAAATTATCAGGTCTCCCTTCAACATGAAGCATTTAAAGGTCTTTCAGTATTCAGAGAATAGCCTGAATCAAGAAATGCTAGAATGCTAAAGTGTAAAGCACTTCTATTTTTTCTTGCATGATGGCTTTCTGTTTCATATGCCGAGAGGTAATGCTAATTGCCACTTTACTTTTGTAGGTTTCGTGCACAGTATGAATTGCTTATATATAATATTCAGCTGAGTAGGTCTAAGGCATTTAATTGATGGCTTTAAAGCTTGTAAGCATCAATCAGCTCGAGATTAAGCACACAACATGAGACTTGGAGGCCACAGACTATGTAGGCAAAAATACTGTAGATAGATAATAGTTAAAACAATTGCTTTATAGATGAAAGTGAAATTGCACTCTCCACCATAAAGTCAAAAGGAAAGAAAGTATAGTATATAGGACATTTTTCACATTTTTATCAGTATCAGATAAAGCAATATTGCAACACAAAAAGGTTTACCTTGTATCAGATTATTAAGAAATGTGTAAATATTGTGAATTAATGTAGAACATTGTCCCATGTAATTATTCTGCAATTGTCAGAATTGTACAGTGTCAGCTTGCAACACAATGGCATCCAGTCCAAGAAGAGCTTCTTTGCCTTGCATGCAGGGCTAGGCCCCGATTCTCTTCTAACCCCAAAGTGGATTAAGCAGGCAACTATAGAATGAAGGAATGTATGTTATCATTTACCCATGGAGGTCATACAACACAACAAACCCCTCTGTTATGTCTTACAATTAATGCAGATTGTAGCAAGCAGATATCTTCTGTAATTCATGTTAGTTTAATAAATCTATACTTAAGAGTAAAATAAACAAACCCTGCCTAGAAAGGAAGGATTGTTGCAGGAACATACTTTATCAAAACAATTAATTTTAACACTTAAAAGACTACCAATATTATGAGCCTCTCTGTGACAGGATTAGAAGTCAGATTTCAATATATTGCAACAGTTCATAATAACTAACTTTGCATCAATTCATATGAGACTGAGGTGGCTTTATATAGCCTGAAATCATAAAATGTCAAAAACAAAATGTAAAGAAAAATTGATCCTACAGAAGTGATAAGTATTGACTTTTTAAATAAAATGTTACAGCTGTACTATCAATATATTAAAGTGCAGGCTATTATTTTAGAAATCTTAACATTAATACAGTTTACTGAAAGGAAAACGTTATCTTGATCACTGATCTTATTGGAGAATGAATGTGGCAGCTAGCAATAAAATGATTACCAACACCACAAATTGTAGATTATACTGCTTGGAAGAACACTTTTTAATATGATCCATGGAAAAGCTCCCCACATTTTTGAAAAGTCATCGTTAAGACTGCACTTACTGCCAGTCTTTGTCCAGTCTTGTCCTGCTGTTTGAATTTTTAATAATGAATGGTGCTATGTTTAGTGAAATATTATTAAGTCTCTAAATTAAAGTTTTTTTTTTTAAACATAATGCATAAAATGCAGTCTGGGACATTCATTATTGTCCTGAAAGCAAGCTACTTTTAAAATCTGGAAGTCTGAATTACACATCAACTACCTGGATTATTTCTAATGGATATAGTACAGCACTATGAAAATGGCAAATTAGTTTTTATGAAGATTACTATTTCAGCCCCCAACACAGCACAACCAACACTCTGACATGCCATTGTTCTCAGACAGACCAAACACAGACATAAAACCCACCACACGTGAGATATACTGACCATAGACTAATGAAGCATATGCATGCATACACACTCACACTTATACACACACACACACACACACACACACACACACACACACACAGTCACACTGCCCAACTCTACAATTAATTATTCTAACTGCAAGGGGATTACCATAGAAGGCAGGGCAGTGCATTTTCAAGAATTTTCTAAACTTACAGTACACACAATACCATACCAAACATACAACTCAATCCAGCTTCACAAAGATTTCACATACGCAGTCACTTTTAAGATAAATAAAAAATAAATGGTTTTCATTTGTATATTTTTTATTACAGTTAAGTCAAATGGACCTCATAGGCTGCTCCTCAGTCATGACCTAATTGTATAAAAAAGCAAAGGCTGCAAATTCTCCACTGAAACAAACATAAACTTACAACTCTGCACATACAAAATAAAAAAATCTGAGATTTTTGCAGACCAGAAACAAGCATTTGAAAAACAAGGTTAATGAGAATCATAAAATCTTTTTATAACAATATAAGTAAAACTGTATGGGTAGAAGTCATTTAGTGCAGGGCCGAGGCTTTGGCCTAATCCACTGATGAATCATACCACATCAGCACTCCAGGAGATGATGCAGGGCCGAGACTTTGGCCTAATCCACTGATAAATCATACCACATCAGCATTCCAGGAGATGATGCAGGGCCAAGGCTTTGGCCTAAACCATTGATGAATCATACTACATCAGCACTCCAGGAGATGATGCAGGGCCGAGGCTTTGGCCTAATCCATTGATGAATCATACCACACCAGCACTCCAGGAGATGATGCAGGGCAGAAGCTTTGGCCTAATCCATTAATGAATCATACCACATCAGCACTCCAGGAGATGATGAAGAAGAGGGATGCTAGTGGGAATACTCTGCTGTCTCCATGGAGAGCGTTCAATGAAGCAGTGATGTGTTCATCCTCAGTGGAAGCTAGATGTTCAGTACTTACAAGATTTATGGCTGATGAGTCATGAGAAAGTGCGGACATGGTTGTATCCAGAAAACATGTCAATTCCCTGGGTACAGTCAAGAGATGTTTTACTGCATAATAACACCAACACTTTCACTTCAAAATGATGATGTAGCTTTCCATCTCTTCCAAAAATGTCACACTAGGCTTGTAAAAGTCACAGGGAGCTAGACTGGGGGGCCCACCTGCTGAACAAATGATCAGAAATGAGCCTAAAAAACTCTCTAAAATCAAAACTGAAGAAAATCAAGACAAATGTGTTTTGCTGGGTTTTAAAAGACAAAGTAGTATAAAGTAGGAATCATAAACCTAGGAGATGAAAGGTGTCAAGAAATGCACTTACTAAGTGGAATCCTGAAAACTAGTTGCATTCTCAGTTGCTATAAAATAGGATTTATAACTATTTATATTGCATGACTATTTTAATTAAGGAAATACATTTAATGAAAGCTTTCTTTTAGCAGAAACTGTTAGAAATATATTCAATAAACAAGAATTATCTGTGCGCTCTGAATCAAAATGCCATACATAATGAAAAATAAAAATGAAACATGAGATCTCACAGTTTATAATCTCATAGCAACTCAGGGCATATCTTGCAAGTTCCTAAAGCCAGTCTGCAGTGCTTTAACCACTCCATTTCTACCCTTGGACCCAAGCTCTGGAGGGATATTCCCTCAAATCTTAAAGACCTCTCTAACAACTCCTTTTGGGCACAACTTCTCTAACTCCAATCATGTCACTGCTCTAACTCATGCAAATATTGTACACATTGGTTTCTGTTTACTACCTTCATTTTTTTATATTGTATATTAAATATTTCTTTGTTTTCAGTTTTATTTTATAAATTATTTTGCTTTTTCCCCACTTAAGGTATGTTCATATTTTAGGCTGAGACTGCAAATTGTTCAATGGGATCAGTAGTCTACCCCAGTTAACAAATTATATATATAAATAAATAAATAAAAATAAACATATAATGTAAAATAAGACTGTTATACGAAGAAATTATATGTCCCATCAAGTTATTATAAAAGTAAGATGGTTCTGTGGACACAACCACATCATGGAGAAAATCTGTCTATTGCCAGAAATGCTGGAATGTGGGTTTCACTAAAGCACTACAGTGAATCTGTCATTAGCGAATCATCAGACTTCCCAGCATTCCCAATGCATTCAAAATAAGAAACTTTATATAAATTCTGAAAGTGTACGTGACCATTCTAAGTTGCAATAAAGTATTTTGTAGAAGTGATGTCTGCATTTCTAGGGTATGTAATTCATATTAGTCTGAATCTCTGGCTTCAGACCAAACACTGTGGAGAAAATCTGAAGGTTGTTTCAGTTTAATAGAAAGACATTAGGCAGTAGAGAACAACCCAAAGAAAATGACATGCAGTAGGGGCCATAAATCTCTGCTGGACAATAATCTCTGGCAATTGTTGTTCAGAATCTGTCATGGTACGTAGTTGTATCTGGATACAACAGGTATAACAATGTATCCTAATTCTGTTTATTTATTTGTATTTGTTTACTAGGGTAGAGCAGCAGATGACTAGAGACTTCTGAACTTGTTTTTGTTTTGCTTATTCATACCATTTGCTGCATTTTCTATTGCCTGCCCCCTACATTTCTACTGTATGTATTTACTGTGTACTAACCTATACTGTTGTACTGCAATTGCCTACTTCACTGTGCCTATAAACTTGAATTTTATTGCTGTTTTCACTGTTTACAAAGCTTTTTTGTTGTTTTCACTGTTTAAGCATTTGCTGGTATTCTTTTACTGTTTTAAAGCTATCTGTTCTGGTTTTCCCGCCAAGCAGTGTTTAATTAATTGATCTGTTAACTGTTTAAAACATTCTTTAGAGCCTCCTGGCTGATTTTCTGCTGTTTTAAATGTTTTTTTTCAGTGTCTCATTGTTATTTTTCTGCAGTGTTAAACATTCTGTAGTGTTTCCTGCTGAAACTAGAGTAGCTAGTAGCTGTAGCATAGAAGGCCTGCTGCTTCTGGAACTGTTCGTAATGGTTTGTTTGTTTTGAACATGTTTTCCAGGTCATCCTTGATTGGAAGGGGCCTATCTGCACTTTTGTGAGAGAATTGTGCTGATTGGGACCTGTCTGGTAAAGGGAGGCCAGTCTAGGGTTTGGAACAAGCATCCTCATTGGTCCTTTTGAATCTTTTTAGAGTTTTTTTTTTCCAAGTTTTAGCTTCTGATATTTAGGCCCTGCATTTGATCAGGTTTCTGCATGCTTGTGTGTCGCACATCACTGCGTACTACCATATAATTGTGTGCCAATGCCAAATAGTTAAATTTAAAAAAATTTGCCTTAAAACCTAGGCAGAAATATCCATTCACTGAGCTCCTCCATGATCGTTTCTGAAAATCCACCCCTAGTGACAACAGTTCTCTAACTAGCATTATGGACAGTTGGGCTACCTTTGTTTTTCCTGTCAGCCTTGTTGACTTGGGTCTCTTGAGGCAGTATAGCAATTACCTCATGCACACAGACAACCCTCCACTAATAACACAATCTAGTACTGAGTGTGAGAGATGTATTTATACAAAGAATCTAGAATCCATGCTCTCTCTCACTCAAAATAGTAACACAGAAAAGGTTGTGAACTCACCCACCACATATTCACATAGTACCACTACTCATTCACGCATCTATATTACTACATTGAAAGATTAGGTTGTCAAATGTCTAAACATCGACACCTAAGCATCGAAACCTATAAATCACTAATGGCAATTCTGTCCTCAGGAAATAATTTGCTAGGCCTTTGCAAAATAAAATAAATTCTGAACCCAAACATAGTGGGGGGCTTTGCCCCCCCACACCCCCCTAACTAAATATACCAACTCCGAGATCACTCTACATTGGGGAAAGGGCAAATCCCAGATAACGGCCAAGCAAATTCTTTCCTGAGGAAAGAATTTGCATATGTGGCTGTTCGCGATTTTAAAGTTTCAATGCTTAGGTGTCGATAATTAGGTATTCGGCAACTTAATCTGTTGAACATCTAATAGGAACCCTCATACACATACCACTACTCATACACATAGTATGCTTCAAACATGTAAATCCACATATGCAGAGGTTCTCTCAAAAAACTTACCAAACACCAGAGACCTCCAAAACACAAGTCTGCTCCAGCTAACACAGTCTCCACAGCACCCATGACACATAGCAACACCAGTGTTTCACCCACCAAAGCCGTAAGGCATAACACTCAAAGACCAAGTTTTTTTGTCATTGGAGACTCAATAGTGAGACACAAAGATGTCCCACTCACCATGCTGAACAAGGAGAAAGTCACGGTCAGCTGCCTGTCCAGTGCCAGAATTCATCAAATCACGCATGCACTCAGGTCTCTCAGCAACAAGTACCGTTATGACTCTGTCATAGTTCATGTGGGTGTGAATGATCCGAACTGTACCTACCTGGACTACATGAACAGAGACATGATGGAGCTCTTGGATTATGTGTCCCAGGTGAGTATGAGCCTAGCATTGAGCAACATTCTACCTTCTTGAAGGATAATGCTACAATATGCACAAAATATTATTTACTTTAATAATTTACCTAGTCTTTGGTGTCATCCTAAGGGGGTACAATATTTGTCAGCATGGGAGGATATGGTCAACAGACCATGCAGCTGGGGCAGGGATGGTTTGCACTTGTATCCTCTAGGCTTTCAAATATTGGCTAAAACACTGTCCTTCCCAATAGTGGATTTTTAAGCAATGCTAAATTAACAAACCTTCCAAAATTGCAAAATTAACCCTAGAAAATCTAAAGGTGTTACTGCTCAATGTCAGGAGTCTAAACAAGAAACTCCACTCCCTTCAAACTATCCTCCTCTTGGAGAATGCAAAAATTTCTGCAATTAACAAGACATGGTTTAAAGCCATGAAGAGCACCTTGGCAATGCAGGGCTACAATGTTTTCCACACATTTAGACCAGCTACTGCACAGGCAAGGACTAAGAGCAGAGGTGTCTTGATTTTTATCAAAAACAATCATTCCTCAAGGCTAGTCAAACAGGTTGACAAGCTTGAGTTTCTCCATTTTTAAATTACTATAGACAAAGTTGCATACCATAACCTTGCAAGCTACAGGCCCCACTCTGTGACCAATGAAATCAGGTAAACTTACTGGAATCACTCACCATTCAACCCAATACCATATTCATGGGTGACTTTAACTATCCCAGTATAAACTGGGAATCATACACAACCCCAAAAATTTAGGCCGAGAGATTACTGGACTTTGCCAACACAAACACACTGGACCAAATAGTCCATAGGTTCATTAGGGATACAAACATACTGGATCTGATCTTCACTAACATAGTAAAATGCTGCCTCCCCCACCCCAGTGTAATATTCTCTCTCAGGTCAGGTCAGACCATAAAGCTAATCTGCCTTGAATTAAAAATACAACCAGGGACCCCTGCTAATCCTGGAATATTCATAAACTATTCTAAGGTAAACTTCCTAATATTATAGGTTCATAGGTAGGTACCAGGCTATCTGCCCAAAGGCATTTATAAGCCTAGCTGGAATGTGTCGGCTTTCGCCACACCCTTTAATTTAGTTCTCTGTGCCTCTGTCCAGCAGAGCCACTGAAGTGATCCCCGGGGTAAACTTTCTGTTTCCCATCCACTTGTCAAGGTTTCTCCTGAAGAGTGTTAGCGAGGAGCTCTGCCTAATATAGATTGGAATCTTGTTCCAAAGCATGGGAAGTCTCTGGGACAGGAATCTATCCCTCCAGCATGTCCTATTTATTGTTGTGGTGAGGTTTAGATCCCTAGAGCATGTGGCTTGAGGGGATAAGGTTTTCTTTAGGTGGAGCATGTCCATCAATTCTGGGTTGGACATGGCCTTGTATGTCAGGCAGAGATCACCTCTGAGTAGGCGGTATGCAACCGAGTACAGCTGGAGTTTCTTCAGTTGAGCTGCATAGGGCATCTGAAGCCAGTGATCCTCTTGGTGAAGTACTTCTGTAGTCTTTCCAACTGTTGCAGGTGTCTTGTAAGGTACATCCCAAATGGGGCGTTGTACTCTATGATGGGTCTAATGAGTGATGAGTAGAGGGGCACAATGACCTCTTTTGATCTTGATGTAAACCCTTTTGTGATTAGGTGGGCCACATAGAAGGATTTTCTAACCACTTTGGCAATGTGATTATCAAAGGAGAGATTACTATCTACTTGGGTTCCCAGATCACTTATTACGTTTTCCATATTTAAGGGACTACCACATATGTGGTAGTTTGTGGGTACTTTGTTTTTTTCCAAAGGGGATGACTATGCACTTTTTGGCATTTAGCTTGAGGCCATGATTTTGACACCAGGTGTCTGTCTCAGTGAGACCCTTTTGGAGGATGTCTGTGTCAGCCAGAGAGTCAATTATAGCCCCTAGTTTGCAGTCGTCTGCGAACTTGGTTAGCCATAGTCCTCCTGTGCTTGTCTGTACCTCTGAGAAGTATATGCCGAACAGGGGGGTGGTCCAAGGACTGAGCCCTGGGGAACACCACTTGTAACCGGTTTATAGTTGGACCTAGCTCCTACAACTCTCACCATGTAGGTTCTGTCTGTGAGCCAGTTGGCAACCCATCTTGTGACGTAGGGGTTTATGTTCAGGCTGGTGAGCTTGTCTGTAATACCAAAATGGGGAATGGTGTCAAAGGCCTTTGTGAGGTCTAGGTAGGCTGTGTGTAGCAACTTTCCCTTGTCTATAGCCTTGGTAACTGTCTCAAAGAAGTCCACCAGGTTTAGGAGGCATGATCTGCCCTTAACAAAGCTCAACTGGGTAGGGTCCAGTGTTTGGAGGTTCCCATTGTCTCTGTTAATGAGTTCCATGATGATGTGCTCCATAGCCTTGCAGACCAAGCTAGTCAGGCTTGTAGGGCGATAGTTCTCGGGGTCTGTTGTGACTCCACCTTTGTAGCCGTTGCTGTGCGCCACTCTATAAGTGATAACCTGGCAAAATTTCAAGTGCCACAAATCCTGAGAACACCACTGCCTATGCAGAATTGTTCACAGGGACCCTGCATAGATGCATTGTGCCCTCACGCAATAAACATAAAGCAAACACTAAAAACAAACCACCCTGATGGAATACCAAGATTAAGAATGTGTATAACAGAATGAAGAAAGTTGTGGCAAAAACTAGAACATGCAACACCCAGCATGATAAAAAAAATCTCTCTCATCAATCTAAACAAGAAACTCAGAGGACAAATCATCTATGAAAGCCAAATGTGACATTAAAATAACGTCCCAAGGAAAGGACAACCAGAAGGCTTTTCTAGCTCTGTCTGCAAACTCAAAGGCAGCATACAGCAGTGTGCAGAGCTAACTGCAAATGGAGCCACCTACTCTGAGCCAAAAGGGATGCACTTTGAAATATCACATGCATCATAAAAAAAAAGCATCGTTCCAAAAGGATCCAAACACAAATCAAAAAAAAAAAAAAAAAAAAAAAAAAACCAGAGAAAAACAAAACCCATGTATTTTGCAATGGCACGCCACCCTGCACTCTACACCCTCTAATTATATATAACTGTGAAATTGCTCTAATATTGTTCTGATATTATGAATGTTCAATTATATGGGTAGTTTCTGCCAAAAGATAGAGCAAATTTACTGGCTGACAAATTCAACTCCAATTGTATCCCCTCACCCTAGCCACCTCTCAGGAAATACCATTGAACATAACCCCCAACAAATATTATTAGGAGTAAGTCCTTGATGCACTCTCCAAGGCCAAGAATTCCACATCAGTGGGCCCTGATAACATACCAGGATGCCTTCTAAATAGCAAGAAGCACAACCTATCAGGACCACCAGAGTCACTATTTAAAAACTGCCTCCAGACAGGCTTTGTGCCATGTGAATGGAGAAATACAATAGTTATCCCTCTGCACATGGGTGGGCCATCTATGGCCCCTGGAAGCTACAAACCTATATGCCTGACTGGTCTCATATGCAATGCCATGGGAATAATTAACAAAAAACATAGGAAATCTACAGACACTAAATCCAACCCAGTTTGATTTAATCAAAGGCAGTTTCTGCCTGCTCAGCCTGGCTGACTTTTTGAAGAAAGTCACCAAGGCAATGGATAAAGGCAAAACAGTGCATACCGCCTAACATGGCCAGCCAAGGCATTCGATACAATACCTTACTTGGGCATTGTAGACAAACTCATGGAATAGGTATAGACCCTTATTTCACCTACTGCATAGCTGGATGGCTCTCAGATAGGACCCAAGAAGTTAGGATAGGGGAGTCCACCTTCACAAAGGGGCCAGTCACTTGTGGAGCCCCTCAGGGATCTGTGCTGGGTTCACTCTTTTTCAGCATCTACATTCCAGATCTTAAGGCCAACTTCAAGGGCATCTGGCTGACCAGGTCTGTAGATGATTGCAAACTAGGTGCAGTCATAGAATTCCCCCAAGACACTAAGAAGGTTTGATTCAGACAAATAACTTGTCTCAGGGCCAAAAATGCATAACAGTATCCCATGGGTAGTCAGCTAGCCCTGGAAACTACCTTACTGATAATACATCCATAATAGTAGATCCAATAACCAGGGATTTGGGGACATATGTAGATAGTAACCTGGCCTTTGACCATAATGTATCTATAGTAGCAAGGCGATCATTCTATATTGTGCAAATTATAAGCAAGACTCTGGCATCTAGGTCCAAGAAAGTAACCATTCCACTGTATGCGGCCCTCATCAGACAGATCATTGAGTACAACACCCCGTTTGGTTTGTACCTGACCAGACACATGTAACAACTGGAATGTCCACAGAGCTTCCTCATAAAAATGTTACAGAGTGTAAAAAACATGTCCTACAAGTATTGCCTCAAAGTCTTAGCCCTGTACTCAATCTCCTACAGACTGCTGAGGGCTGACTTATGCCTGGCAAACATGGCATTCCTGGATCCTACTGTAATGGACCTTATGCATATCTGCAAAACAAATAGGACATGTTTGAGGGACAGGTATCTGTCCCAGAGAATACTACTTCTCTGTAACAAGCTTCCCATTCATGTTAAGCAAAGTTCTTCCCTAACCCTTTTCAAGCATAATTTGGACCATTACATGGGGAACTGGAATTTCAACAGTCAACAAAAAAGCCAGCAAGTGTTGGTAATAACCATATCAAAAAAGTATTTATTAACCAGAGGGAAGAAAACCTCCCCTGCTGAAATACTGCTATGATAAATATCAATAGCAGAAAAAGCTTTTAAACAAAAAAAGCAATAAATTCCAATAGTGTTAAATTCAAACCGGTTTCGGCTCCTATGAGCCTTCTTCAGTGAAATAAAAAATGGAAAAACAGATTATCACAGTACACACATATATATATGGATTGGTCCCACCCATGGTCCAATCCAAACACAGAATTCACAATTGGTCATTAAGACCAGGTGCAAACAGAGCTCCAAGTTTGATAATCCATTTTTTCTCCTTGGAGCTAAGCAATTCCTGCCAAAACTGTTTATCATTACATTTCCCTCTAATACAATCAATGACCACAAATTTATATGAAGCAGATACATGTTGCAAACAATGTTTGTATAAGGCATTACTAGTACGTTTCTTTTTAATGTCACTCAAATGCTCACAAATTCTGAAACGGAAAGCTCGAGAAGTCTTTCCAACATAGAAAGCAGAACAGATGCAGGTCACCAAATAGATGACCCACTCAGTGTTACAGTTAGCCCAAAACTTTATATCAAAAACTTGTGAGGTATTTTTACTGGTGAATTCATGAGTACGTGAAACACGAATACAGAATGAACAATGCCCACAGGGGATACATCCAACAATGGGTTTCCCTAGAATAGACCGCTGAGTTGGTTCAGAAAAATCTGCACCCACTCTCTTATAATGACTCAATTTTGAACCAATGGTTTGTCCCCTTTTAAATGAAAAAGAGCAATGATCCGGCAACATGGAACAAAGTTTTGAATCAGCTTTGAGAATGTTCCAATGTCTCTGTATGATGTTTTTAAAGCCTTGTGTATTACGTCCATATGTGGTTACCAAACGTATGGGTTGTGACTGTTGACCATTATTCTTATCCTTATATATTAATAAATCATCCCTATTTAGGCTGGACACAAATCTTTTGGCAACATGTATCGAACCTGGACGATAACCCCTCTTAATAAATCTACAAGTCAGATCATCTTGGGCATCAGTGAAGGATTGGTGGCTAGAACAGATTCTCCTGGCTCTAAGAAACTGAGATTTCGGTATATTATGGATGACATGTTGTGGGTGGAAGCTGGTAGCATGTAATATTGAATTAAATTCAGGGAATTTCCTAAACATCCTGGAGGATAAAGTGTGATCCTGGTTCCTAGTAATTTCTACATCGAGAAATACTATCCTAGATTTGTGATAGGTCAATTTGAATTCAATCCCCCATATGTTGTTATTCAAATATTCAAGAAATTCCATGAGATATTGTTCATCAGCTTTCCACACCAACCAACAGTCATCCAAATACCGACGCCAAATATCCATCTCACACATGTATATATTATGTGTGGCATCATAAATTATGATCTCTTCAATGTATGCCATAAACAGATCTGCATATTTTTTTTTTTTTTTTTGTTGACTGTTGCTTATCCATTTTTGCCGTGCAAGGGTTTCACGGGCATCTGCTACTTTGTGAACTGGAATTTCACCAAGGTTTGGCACTTATGTCCACAACAGACAGAAGCAGTTTGCAAATGTTTTATCACCAACCACTAGCCTACATACACCTCTTAGAATAATCTTGGGGTTACTAAATTTGTCAGATATATCTGGAAAACATGGCTAGATTTAAAACGGCCCCTGTGGTCATTAGCCTAACATATACCTATGAACCTATGAATAAAACACAAAAGTAATGTCCAAAGATTTTTAACTGTTTAATGAATATGTTAACCAACTTAGCAGTTGTTAGCAGTACTTCATTCTCAGTCTCACTCAGTTGCCATTGATTTTTAGGATTATAATACTGGAACATCATTCTATTTGTTATGATAGTCAGTTTAGAAGCTGAACTCCAGTTTTCACGTTCCCTTCTACAAATCACTTTACTTTAAGCTAAACAGTTATTTTCAATCACTGACACTTCAGTTACCCTTCTCTATGGAAATATATTCAAAATAAGTTATTGGCAAGAAACTGGAATGTTTAGACTAAGCAGAACTCCGATATAAAAGTGTGCAGACTTTGCAATACTAAGGCTCCGGACTGTTACAATACTGGTAAATAAAGTGAAGCCTATTTGTGTAATTCACTTATGTACAATAACATTAGTGGCAAGCCACAAAATCCTCCTGCATTTTGTATTTTCAGTTACAAGAAATGAACTCACAAGCAGCAGACCTTCACTCTATAAGTTCATGTCATGCCTGGTAGACAGACAGGCATCTATCAGTTAACATCTGGCTAACAATATTTTTGCATTAGATTAATTTGATGCAGCCTTGAGAAATTAACCTGGTTCTTTGCATTTTTTCTGTTACACTACGTATGCCCTACAGATCCAAGAGCAAAAGAACCAGAGAAATATTCTTTCTCTGTCTTATTACCATTCTAAATAAAAATTCTTTCAAAGATTCTTCTAAGCAAACAACTCAGAGGACAAATAAATTCTACCAAAGCCAAACTTGATCTAATTTTGGCTTCCCAGGCCAAAGACAACCATAACATATTCTTTATTATGACTGCAACCTCAAAGGCAATACACAATTGTGAGCAGAGCTCATTGTAAATGGAGCCACCTATACTGAACCAGTAGACATAGCAAATCTACTGTCTGACAAATTCAGCTCCAACTTTACCCCTGACTCCGGCTCAATCTTCCATCAGGAAATAACATCAAATAAAACTCTTCCTGCTATCACTAGGGAACTGGTCCTTAATGTTCTCTCTCAGGCCAAGAACAGTGCATCAATGGACCCAGACAATAAACCAGGATGCCTTCTAAATAGCATGAAACATGACCTATCATACACTCTGGAAGTGATATTTAACTGTTATCTCTAAACAGGCTTTGTGCCTCACAAATGGAGAACAGCAACAGTCATCCCTCTGCACAAATGCGCACCATCTACTGACCCTGGAAACTACAGACCCATAAATCTTATTAATCTCATATGCAAAGCCATGGGAAGAATTATCATGGAAATGATTAATAATGACATAGGCACAACCCAGTTTGGTTTCATCAAGGACAGACCATGCCTACTCAGTCTAGTGGACGTCTTTGAGAAGGTCACCAAAGCAATGGATGAGGGCAAAATGGTTCACACTGACTACCTTGAACTGGCCAAGACATATGACATAATCCCCCATTCATGTACTGTTGACAAACTCAAGAGGTTAGGTATAAACCTTTATGCAACCCAATGGATAGCCTACTGGCTCACAGACAGAACCCAGGAAGTTAGAATAGAGGAGTCTACCTCTACAAAGAGGCCAGTCACAAGCAGATTCCCTCAGGGATTGGTCCCAGGACCACTTCTTTTCAGCATTTACTTCTCTAAAGTCAAGGCCAATGTCAATGGCCTCTGGGCTGACTACATTTGCAGATTATTGCAAATTAGGAGTAGTCATATAATCCCCCAACAGCACAAATGTTCTCCAGGACGGGCTGACACAGACAAATAACTGATGTCATACCCATGGACTAAAACTAAATGTCAAGAAATGCATTATAGTATCCTTCAGGATGTCATCCACCCCTGATAACTATCATATATACAACACACCCTTAAGAGTTGACCCAGTAGTCAAGGACTTGGAGACATACATAGACAGAAATCTAGCCTTTTACCATCACATGTCAACAGTGGTTAGGAAATCATTCCATGTTGTGCAACTTATAAACAAAGGTATAACATTCTTTTTTTTTTTTTTTTTTTTTTTTTTTGTAGTTGAGATTTTTTATTTTTTTTTTGTCAGAATTTTTTTTTTACTTTCCTTTTTAACTAAATATTTTTTTATTATTTCAAATAAGATGTCTTAAGAAACATTACATGAAATAAAGATAAATAACATATTTACAGTTTTAGAACATTACTAACTTCAAACCATTATATAACTATTTACATTGGTGTCTATGCAAATAACATTGAAATTCTATATTATATAAAGTTAGAAACATAAGATGATATATCTTCATTGATCTTTTTGAGTATTTCTAGTACTTTCATCCAAGAGTAATAGTAAGAAGTAGATCTTTTATTTCTGTTCTTCACTGTTAATATTTCCATATGAGCAACTGTTGGTTAAATTCTCAAATTTCTTGAACGTAGGAGAAGCCTCATTTTTCCAGTGTATAGTTATGATTTTACGTGAAATTGCCAATAGTCACCATAGGATTTTAGTGTCTTTTTTGGTACAAAGTTTGGAATAGGAGAGTTGAATAAAATTAAAGACTTTGTTAATTGAAAATTATCATTATAAACAGTCTGAAAAAAATAGTTAATGGACTTCCAGTACATATTGAGACATATATATTCATAAAAAAACATGCTGCCAATCTGCTTTTATCTTGGTATGGCATCTCCAACATTGATCTTCAATAGAATACATTTTGGCTAGCCTATGTGGTGTATAGAAACTTCTGTGTAGATATCTCCAAGTGAATAATTGCCAGTATTTTGATAATGTAGAAAATTTGGAAGATTTTAGAATATTACTTTTTTCTTCTTCAATTGGAGGATGGTTGTTTATTAAAGTATAATAATCCCAGTATGATTTTTCATGATAATGTTTTGTTTTTTTAACAATTTTATAGATATTAGACAAGTAACCTGTACCCTGATAAGGTTGTTTTGTGATAAGGATAAGGTATTCAATAAGTTTTGGGGCTTCATATCTAACTGAAGGTTGCATTTGTTTTATTTTATTTATAAGAAAATGTCTTAGATTTTGTAAAAGCAACCAGTAGTTTTTATTTATATTATAATTGTAAGTTATCTGTTCATTTGTTAGTATTTTCCCTTTCTCTATAAGTTGATGCCAGAAGAATAATGATTTTGTCTTGATTATATTCATTTTAGAGATTTGGGATGTATCTAGAATATTGGGTGTAATAGCTATAGGGAAAATAAGAAAAATCCAAGAATTAATATCTGGTATTTTGTTTATATATGTTTTGAACTTTGAAAGTGTAGAGCCTATATAGTTTGATGGCACTTTATTAATATTATTCCTTTTCCCTAAAAAAAATATCTTTTAACATCCATATAAGGGGTGATGATATTACTGTTGTCTTGTATGTGATTGTAATTGATTTCTATGTAAATCTGCTCATGGGCTTGTTTCCATATAGGTGTATATGAATTATTTAACCATAGTGTTATATTTTTAATAACAGATGAGGTAATATATAAATCAATATCCGGTAAATTAATTCCACTGTCTTCCCAATCTGGTAAATGTTTATTTAAGGCTATACAGGGTTTATTTGGAAACCATAGAAAATTTCAGATTAGTTTATTGTATCTTTGAATAATATATTTGGGAGGTGTCAATGAAAAATTTTGTATTAAGTATAATATTTTGGGAAATATGATTATTTTAATAAGATATAATCTGTCTGCTGTTGAAAATATGTATTTATTCCAGTAACCAATTGTTCGCTCTATTTTGTCTAGTATTTTATTATAGTTAAATATTAGAGAATCTGTTAATTCATTGAGTAGATTTATTCCCAGATATAATAATTTATTTTCTGTTACTATATATTTGGAAAATCTTTTGTTTATATATTTTTTTTTACAATTACAGGGCATAAATTTAGTTTTGTTTTCATTAAATTTTAAGCCTGAAATATTTTTAAATTTATTCATGGAGTTAAATAGAGCATTCAGAGACTCATTGGCATCTGAGAGAGTTAATAGTATGTCATCAGCAAAGAGTTGGATTTTAAGGTTTAACATTTTATTAATACAAATGCCATTTATGTTATTGTTTGATTTGATTTGCAAAGGGTTCTATGAGTAATGCAAATAACAATGGTGATAAGGGGCAACCTTGTTTAGTTCCCTTTTTGATTGTTATAGGGCCTGATCTATGCGATCCTAGTTTAACATATGCAGTAGATTTTTCATATAGTATTTGGATAAGATTATTAAAATTAGAAGGAAAGTTATATTCTTTTAAAACTAGTGAAAGAATGTTCTGGTTAACTGAATCAAAATATTTATTAATATCTAATGAGATTACATTTAAATCTAGGACTTAATAAAGCCTGTTTGATCTTTGTGAATTAAGAAAGGAAGAAAGTGTTTGATCCTATCTGCGTATATAGCCATAAACATCTTATAGTCTATATTGAGTAATGATATTGGCCTATATGAGGAACACTGCTTCTCATCTTTATCTGGTTTGATAATTGGGGATATCAATGAATATTTCCAAGAGGGTGGTATGTTCAAATCTTTCTTGGCTATATCATATACTTTTAATAGTAAGGATATGGCTTGATTGGGTATTAATTTATACATTTCTGGTAGCATATTGTCTGGGCCAGGTGCTTTATTTGTCTTGAGCTTTTTAATTTGTGATTTTAATTCTGTCATATTGATTGGTTTGTTTATAATGTCTATTTGTTCTTGTGTTAATTTAATATGAATATTATTTTCTAAGTATGTTTTTATATCCTTAGTAGGTGTATCTTGAATATTTATGGAATTATCGATGTTAAATTGAAGTCTGAATGCTTCTAAAATATAATTTAGATCCGTAACTCTTTTGTTAGTATTAGGAATAAATATTTCTTTTATTTGCTTAGATTTGATTATTTTTTTTGTTCTATTAGTTAAGTGTCTCAGGTGTACAAAAAGGTATAACATTGAGTTCGAAGGAAGTCATTCTTCCACTGTATTCAGCATTCATCAGACTTTTCATTGAGTACAATGCCTCCTTTGGTATGTACCTAACCAGGTATATCCAACAACTGGAACATCCACAGAGGTTCCTCACTAAAAGAATATAGGGCATAAGTAACATGTACTTTGCAGACAGCCTCAAGGCCTATCCCTGTATTTTGTCTCATATAGGCTGTTGGCAGGAGATCTATACCTGGCATACAAGGTATTATCTGGCCCCACCCTGATAGACCTCCTACATATCTACAAAACAAACAGCACCAGAATTACTAATTTTAAAGATGTAAACCTTGCCTGTGATATAAATATGAACTGCTGGAGAGACAGGTGTATATCCCAGACACTACCCCTATTCTGGAACAGGCTCCCCATCAATGTGAAGCAGAGTTTCTTCTTAACCCAATTCAGATGTAACTTGGCAATTGGATGTGGAACTGGAAATTCATCCCTGGTTTGGCACCTATGTCTTTAATGGACACAGGCAGCCTGTAAATGGTTCATCTCCCAGGCCCCTGCTTGTAAATGTTTTGTCTCCCAACTCCCTGCCTACACTTATCAAAGCTACCAGAACTTGTCAGATATTCAGGATGCAAGCCTAGGCTTAAAAAGGTCTTTGTTAGCCTGGCAAACACCTATGAACCTATGAGATGGACCGGTATCCTAACTGACACATGTTTCCCCCTTACTTATGAACAGTGTTTTAAGGATTACCTACCCTGCTAAGCTGTCTGTACAGTGTGACAGACTTTTGCATCTGCCTTCTGGAACTGCACTGTAGTGGCAAACTCTTACATCGTGACATAACCTAGTTAAGGCTTGCATTGTCTAGAAATTTTTTGTCACAGTGACTGCATGTTTTGCATTGTTGTTTCTCTTTACAGATTAGGAAGAAGACCGCTTTTAGAGAAATTTATTCTTATTAAAGCATATATTTTATGTTCCCTTACTTTATATTATGTACTTATTGTCATCTAGAATCAGGACTCAGATTAGAGACATACATTATGCTTATACTAATACATTATTCTATGAATTGAGTGAGATAGTATTGCTATGACAACAAACCCATAACAATGTTTAAGGAATTGGTCTTTTTTGGTATGTTCTTAGTCAGAACACAAGTACATGGACTGGTTAATGTTCCCTCTGTGGATAATTTATTTATTGTTGCCAATCTGTCAGCATGTTTTGAAGTGGCAGGAAGAAACCAGAGTACCTAAAGAAAACCCACACAGACTTATGCAGAACTTGCAAACTCTACATGGAAAGATAAAACAACTGAAGTTTGAATTTCATATCAAGAAGCTATAAGGCTTATATATCTTAACCATAAGTCACTATCCACTGAATTACTGTAGTCAAGTCTTGTACCTGTTCATGGGAATTTACACTTTTTCAGTGTATACAGTTAGCCTTATCTTCTTTCACTATTTGTTCCAGGACTTACAAGATAAGTGACCTATTCCTGTTTTACTTTCATATATACTATTTTATTGTATCTTATTATATATTCCCAGTAAATAAGTATTTAATACCATATCATTTCTACTTACCTCATCTCCATGGCAATCTGTATTTGCCCTTGTAGCACTGCTCATATCAGTGGTTATTGATTATAATAGCTCTAGTTGTACTTCTTATTACCACTTATAGATCCTGCTTATGTGGTACAGTATAACTAATTTATTTCCAGTTGCAGATGATACAAGTGTCATGTTTTTGGCCCAACACCCCACACACTTCAGCTAACACTGAAGTGACAGCATCCATCTATTACAATATGACAATATGAGTCATATAGCCAGTCATATCTTATCCCTTGTACTAACACTGTAACCCCCTACCTCCATCTCACCTTTCTTCTTCATGTAGTTACCTGTTTTAACCTTCCAAAAGTATATAAGCCAGCAACCTGTCCCTGCCCTCTTATGATTTCACACTTACCTGCAATATTCTGTCCCACAAACATCATAGGGACATTCATTAGCAATAACATATACATCACTCAACAATTTCATTATATATCCAGGTTCTCCACAGCGTATCCTCACCATAAGACAACCCTGACTAAACCAAAAGTGAAATTGTCTTCATGCTGTTCCATCACACTACCTTGTACCATCAAACTCATTTGCTACCAGCTGGACAACATTGTAAACACCCTAAAAATCTAAAGGAATTATCTTGGCCAACACGTAAGGATACCTACCTCTGAATGGTGGCTTGGTACAATTGGATGTAATATCATTGCTGTCACTAGTTTGGCTCAAGTTATGTGACCTTCTCTCTGCTTTTTTGGGACACAGTTACTGCCTCGTGTGCATCTTTCATTCAAAAAACATAGAAGAAGAGAGTTTTTGCTGCTTCTCTTAAGAAATCTACAATGTAAACATTTGGCATGGTCCCTTCTAAAAGTCCTAATAATTCGAACTGTTTTCTGTGTGAATGCTATCATCTCAAAAAGTCCATGAAGCAGACAGTCAATGCGGTCCTCTTTAAAAGTTAAAATTATCCAAACTGCTTCATCTGCAAATCCTAGTTCACAGCTAAAGCTCAGTACAGGAGTCTTGTATATGTCACACCCCTCATCCATTCAACTAGTGGAGCAAGTCATGGGGTCTATACATCCCTCTGACAAACACTCGCAATATTGTTCTATTAGGAGACACTTAACTGTTCAGCTATGACAAAAAAAACACTTAGCAACTCAGTGCTATAACATATCTCCATCCCATTCTATACTTAACACTTTGTAACTCAGTGCAGAAATTTGCCCCCATCCCATACTATACTTACCACTTGGTAACTCAGTGCTGAAATGTGGCCCCATCCCATACTATACTTAACCACTTGGTAACTCAGTGCTGAAATGTGGCATATCTCATGGTAACTCAGTGCTGAAATGTGGCCCCATCCCATACTATACTTACCACTTGGTAACTCGGTGCTGAAATGTGGTCTATCTCATGGTAACTCAGTGCTGAAATGTGGCCCCATCCCATACTATGCTTATCCACTTGGTAACTCAGTGCTGAAATGTGGCATATCTCATGGTAATTCAGTGCTGAAATGTAGCCCCATCTCATTCTATACTTACCACTTGGTGACGCAATGGTAATATGTGGCCCCATCCCATACTATACTTACCACTTGGTAACTCAGTGCTGAAATGTAGCTCCATTTCATTCTATACTTACCACTTGGTGACTCACTTCTGAAATGTGGACCCATCCCATACTATATTCACTACTTGTTAACTCAGTGCTGAAATGTAGCCCCACCCCATTCTATACTTATCCTACAAAAAATAGTAGCAAACTCCCTGTTGGCTCACCAGAGGCAAACATCAGTATTAAGTGATGGCTTACATGTACTCAGTACCTTTTCACCTTAAAAAAAATCTGGAAACTCTTTCTGCCCCCCCTCCACGCCACGCACACACACACAGACACACACACACACACACACACACACACACACACACACACACACACACACACAAACACATATATACACATACGCGCACACACCTTGCACAGATTTTCCAAAGCAATGAAACCCAGTTCTTATGATACTAGCTAATCCAAACTAGACAGCTGTGTTATGCATGGATAACTCAAGTCAGTGGGATATAATTAAACTCATCAATGGTTAACTGTTTCAACACCATTTGATTGAGGTAGACAAATCAGAAATGCTTGCACTGAAACAGTTGTTAAGCTGGAGACAAAGCCATCCAGTTTTAGTATGCTTGCACTTTGTTGCAACCTTTTCACCCATGAAAGGAAAGAATCAAGAATGATACCTTTAGGGTCCATGTTGCCTACAGGATCTTTGAGAATAAGTATTGTCTTGTGATTCCAGGAAGACTGGTAGGGTTTGTTGATTATTTTTAAATTGCTACAAACAGCATCGCAGTTGATTTCTTGGAATTCACCTAAACTAGTTTATCAATATACCTAGTTGACTGAAGTCTGCTTGCACCCCTTTTTCTAATTCTTCGCTGACCTATTAGATTTGTTTAACATTCTAACAGCAATTACTGTAATCAATAACCACAAATAGCCATCATTTGACCTTCTGTCTGTTACATACCCAAAGCAAATCTCTAGAAAAAGCAGTCACCTTTCAACTGAAAGACCATCTTAACTGAAATTATCTATTACACATTTCCCAACACGTCAACAACCTTATCTCCTGGACTAATGTAATATGTACTGGGTAAGCATACACCACATTTTATACATGCTTCATTCATCTACAAACGGCTATTTATCAATTATTGTTTCTCACTAAGACTAAGTATATTAACCCAATGATCTATCATCAGAATGCTGTGCTCATTATGTGCAAATTTTGATATCTCAGTAAATTTCACCAGACTTACTTACCTCAAGATGACAGGCCTCTTCATATCACTCAAATAAAATGCTTCCACATATACCGACTTAACTACTCTCATATCCTTCCCTTTCAGCCTAAGGTAATCCACTATTATCCATACCTCTCCCTGTTACTCCCTGCAAAGAAAGGTTGGCATAACAAGTGGGAGGTTGGCATAACGGTTAAGGTATTTACCTTACAAATGCAAGGTGCAGGGTTTGATTCTCACATAGGGTAATTGGCTAGGCTAAAAATGGCTCATGAGGACAGTTAGCCTAATACAAATCTATGAACCTATGACATTACTTGATACCAGTATGGCTAGGATACCTACTAGACACAAAATAAATTAACCAGTCTCTATTTATAGCATCACAGCCTACAGGTATTCCTTTTTATCTCTTTTCTTCTGCTCTCAGGGATGATGCAACTTCCACATCCCATCTTCATGCAGACTTGTCATTTTTATACTCTGTTACTTCTGCATACACTTAGACATGTATTTGCCTGGTAGCTTTCTGACTTCCGTTTTAACTTTTTACTTATTCTTTTTCCAGTATCTCTTCCCATCTTGCTTCTTTCATGTGTAAAATCAGTAATGACATGAGTCTAACAGCCTCCTACAAGTTTTTTTTATGTTCTGTCACTGCTCACATTTCACATTGCCTGCTAATGACTACCATAAATGTAATACTTTTTAGTCTCTGTAGCAATCTGTTCATGTGCTTGGCCTTGTCTATTAGGAACACTTTTTGTACACCACTCTGGTGCAATAGCTAGCTGCGGCGAGCAGTGCTTTCTCCCACTGTCTCCCTCTCCAGTTTACATCTTAGCTGCTGTGCCTTTGTTGGGAGTCTTTCCACTGCCCCTGTCTTCGAGTCGGTTACCTCACAGGTGTCTCAGTTTCCTCTCACATCCCAAAGATGCACTACAATTAAGCTATGAAGCCTTTAAATTGTCCATGCAAGTAAATGTCATGTAGAAGTGTATGCATGTGTGAGTGTGTATGTACTGCATGTTATTGTCATGTAGAAGTGTATGCATGTGTGAGTGTGTATGTACTGTATGTTATTGTCATGTAGAAGTGTATGCATGTGTGAGTGTGTATGTACTGTATGTTATTGTCATGTAGAAGTGTATGCATGTGTGAGTGTGTATGTACTGTATGTTATTGTCATGTAGAAGTGTATGCATGTGTGAGCGTGTATGTACTGTATGTTATTGTCATGTAGAAGTGTATGCATGTGTGAGTGTGTATGTACTGTATGTTACTGTCATGTAGAAGTGTATGCATGTGTGAGTGTGTATGTACTGTATGTTATAAACCTATTTAGTATAAATGTCTATACTTTGAATGCTGGGCTTGGCTCTCTACCCCCTCCCCCTCATTCCTCAGTAATGGATTAAGCAGGTTGTTAGAGACTGATTGTAGGTTTTCAGGAATGAATGACTGAATGTTTTCAGTTTGGCTTTCTATGTCTTACAGCCATTGAGTGCTTTGACAGGAATCAACTTCCCTGCAACCAAGTATTGGATTAAGTGGGTAATCAAACAATTAATTTATGATGTTTTTATGCAACTCTCCATTGGCCTTTTGTGGTCTAATCTACTCATCTTCTCAAAATAAAAAATAAATTAATTAATGAAGTCAGAATAAATTAAATATATTCCTACATAAATAATAAGTAAGAAACAGTCGAAAGCTAAAGGGATGCAATGAAGTGTTGAGTGACTACTATTTAATTCATATTCTTAATGTATTATCAGAATTTGTTAAGAATAAGACCTGCCTATATAATAATTTATTATTATCCTGAACAGCAAACCTTTGCACTAAGAAGTTCAATCCTATTTCTAAAAAAATCCAGAAGTGAAAAAATACTGCACGTGCTGTGCTGATGTAGGCTTTCCTTTGATGGGCAGTAGTCTGTAATCACAGCTCAGACTTGATTAAAAAGTAACCTTTTCTTATTTATTGAAAGTGTTTTATAGTTTCATCAATGCAGCACAGTCTGTTAGACATAACAAGATATCCTTAGAATGTGAGCAAAACGTTACACTGGAGAAAAAATAATGAGGGTTTTCTGAGGTGGTTAGCTACATGTAATGTGATAGCAAACAAAATCTGTTCTAGCATAGCACTACAGGGGCTGTGTTAAGATCAAACACATATGTTAAATTTTCCATGGATGCAGACCAAGCGTGCATGTAGGACAGTAGTCATGAGCAGAGATGAGAATGTCAGAAATCACAGTATTTCCATTAATTTTCAACACTGTACTTTATTCAGTAAGTCCATTAAGATAAGCCAGAGATCTCACCTGTTAGCAAACCAAATGTGTGCCAGTAAGGAATAGAAATTAAGGTGGATGATAAACAGGAGGAGTAAGGCAATCCAGATCAAATGTGTATACAGCGCCGGTAAAGGTCCTTGTGAATGAGAAGATAAGGGTGAGAGAAAAGCTTGAATGAGATTATAAGTAATCGAGAAGGCAACTATGAATGTACTGAAAGACTATTAGAGAAGTTAAAAAATCAGTATACATTCAAGTAGGAAAGTGGACTCAGAAGCAACAAATGGACCAACGAAGGACAATCATATTCTATTAATGCAGACAGGAAGGTAACAATAAAAAGGCGGGCAATTAACAAACAGAATAACAATGGTCTACAATGAGGCGTGATAAACCAGGATCCTCCAAATTTTCTCAGCCTTGTAAAAACACACTATCCTCTTAATCTGCTGCAGTTTTACAGTTGTTTATATCAGGATGTCAAGGTACGAACACCCTCCCAAGTGTTTGAGAGGGTCAGAGGGTGTCACCATTCAGACAGCTGAATATTTTGCAAACTTCTTTGTAAAGGTAAAATGCATCTAACTTCCTCACATTTTTCCAGTATTATTTTTAGCATCCTTATCATGTTAATGCCACTTCCTATTTTTAGTCAGAATAATCTCATCTCTTTTAGTCTCTGGTTATATCTTTCCACTTCATCTCATGCATCCTTTGATTGGCTTTCCTCTGGAGTATTTCAGGCAGTTTGATAACCCTCTCTTAGTTTGGCCTGCAAATAAGCACACCTTTCTCATGTGCAGCCTGACCAGGGCTCAGCAGAGTGGACTCAGTACTTCTGCTACTGAAGCCTGTCCCCCAAGGATAGCCCCCAGCATTCAGTTTGCTGCTACATGTTCATCTCATTCTACTCTTAGTGGTCCACTCATGTCCAGTACCCTCATACATTTTTTCACGTACTATTACTGCCAGTTCAGCATAAACAGCTTCACAGCAATGCTGCTGCAACCCAAGTGTAGTACTTTGCATTGTTGCACTGAACCTTAGCTGCCACCTTCTTACTTTGTGAGCCTTTCCAAATGCTTCCTTAGAATCTTTCCCCTCCCTCACCGCTACACCTATCTTTGAGTCATCAGTGAAGAGGCTGATCCTGGTCTATGTTCCATCAGATGTTTGTAACCAGCACACTCGAAAGTACTGTTTCCAAGAATGACCCTTGCATTATTCTCACTGCAACCCTCAGCATCATAGACTGCAACCATGCTGCAGTCCTGTTCATCTGTCCTGGTCCTACTCCAAAATCCTCCAAATTTTTAGCAGCTCCCTCTCCTAGAACAAGTCAATGCCTTAATGAAATGCCTTAATAAAACCTAATAGGTCAATTCTGCCATTAGTCCTCTGGTGAGGTCTCCTTTAACTCATTTAGAAAACTTGATAAGGATTTTCTGACAGCTCCTTCTGGCCCTAAACTAATGTCAGTTGTTTTCTTGTGGAAAGCTGACCTCTAAGACAGGAAGCAGTATTTATCTCTGGACTCTCTTCATAACTTTCCCTACCACTAATCTTAGACTTTAATTCCCTGGATGTTTTCCTGCCTCCTGAAAATACAGTGGTATAATAGTTGCTGTTTTCCAGTCCTTAGCTGCTCCACAGTAGCCAGTGAGGTGTTGAAAACTTCTTTCAAAGAATCCATTGTTTCCTGGCCAGATTCTAAAGGACAATATTTATTTTATTATTTACTTATTCTTTGTTGATTGACTTAGTCCCACTAGGCTAGTTGCCCCTTTTCGAGTGACACCTGAGGTGGCATGTCTACTACTATGGGAAATTTGGCCAGGGTATTTGGGAACTTCCCCTACTTGTCATTTTTGTGAGTGGGAACCATTTTGGAGGAGCACTTCCTGTTTTCATTCCAGGCACAGAGGCAGCCCAGAGAAAGAGTGAGGCAGATGTAGAAAGAAGGAGATGGAATGGTGAAAGAAATGAAGGAGAAAGCAAATATCAAGACTGGAGAAAGTGTTCAGGATTCTGAGGAACTGTTTCAACGAAATCTATTTGATGAAGATGACACAGCAAACAATGGATATGTAATTACAGCCCTCCATTTGGGAGGGTTGCAGGATGATTTACTTAAAGAAATGGTGATACAGAATGAGACAGAAAATGAAAGAGATGTTTCCTGGGGAGACATTATAGAGAAAATACAAAATGAGGATGTAGAGACAATCCTGAAGAATAGTGATGAAATAGAAAAGAAAACATGGCAGAGAAAGTAAAACAATGCAAAACTGGAGTAGCAGAAAAGAAGGCAGAAGAAAATGAAAAAAGGAAATATGTGGTAAAGAAGACAAAGAAATGGACAGGTACAAAGTGTAGGATAATTGAACAGCTCCTTTGGGTGTAAAACCCCATGAGGTAAGAGCATTTATTTTTTTTAACAAAGACACATTTTGTGACATATTTCAGACTGTTTTTTTTTCAATAGGAAATTTTCTTGGAGAATATGAAAAACAGAAAGACTGTTACCATTGGAATCATTATGTGATAAAATCATTTAACAGGGAAACAAAAAGAAAATTAATGTACAATTTCAAACAGATAGAAACAGGGACTTTGAAAGGATATTTGAAAGCATTATAGCATATTATTGCTTGTCATTCACTCTGTCATCAATAAACCTTCTCCCTGCCCCAGTTTGTCCTCACTAGTCTCATTTTATAACCCTCCCCAATCTCTAAGGAGCTCAGTTCAATATCTGTTACAGATTCATAAACCTAAAAAATCTGTCAGACAGAACTTATATAGTTACTCGCCCACTATTCAATGGAACAAGCTTCCTATGACACTGTGAAGCATACCTCAAGCTTATAAATTCAAGAGAGCTCTTAAAGAACACCTGAATCACTCTTGGAAATGCCACTGTAACCACCCTACCTGAATCTAGTCCTTACTCTATCTATTATTTTCTCTTTATACTTCTATCCTTCCTTAACTTATCACTCCATCTGTTTATTCCTACTAGTTTCCAGTCATTATACTGTATTTTATTATCTTCCACTCTACTTATTTGTAATAACTTCATGTACTTTTGCTATACAATCTCCTTTAGACTATATTCTTTTTTATCGCCATGCTGTATATTGGTAATCTTTTGTATTATACTTCTATGTAGTTTTTATATTTGTATTGTGAACCATTTCTCCCTGGGCCTCCACTGAAAAAGGGCTTTGCCCCAGTCGGACTTTCCTGGTCAACAAATGTCAAATAAAAAAATTATGTAAAGAAGTACTATATACTCCAAAAGTTTATGACAAAAGGGATTTAAGGATTGGTGGCTGGAACAGTAATATTTTGTTAAAAATAGAAAGAGAAAAAATGTATACATATACCAAGCATGATAAATGTGAAGGGGAATAGGGGTGTTGCAAAATACTAGGGAGACCCAAAAATGTGTTTTTTTTGTGGAAAAGAAGGACATTTGATAAGTAATTTTGACAAAAGAAAATGTTATATTTGTGGGGAAAAGGGATATGATGCAAAAAATTGTGAACTGAAATGTTATGAATATAACAAAATTTAAATTTATGGATGCATTGCAAAAATAAAAATAACAGTAAGGAAAAGGAAAGAGAAAGAGAAGGAAATGAACAAAAAGAACCCATTTTAGAAGTAGTAGAAATAGAAGAAAAATTGGATAGAAAAAATAGTAAAGTGGACATAGAAGAAGGTACTGAAATAAGTGATGAGGAAGATAAACTGGGAGGTAGTAAAAGTGAAAAAAAGCATTCTATTGGTAAAAGGATAAAAGACTGAAAAAGAAAATTTAAAGGGATAAGTGCAAAAGAAAAAAGAAAGGAAATGGATGAAAAAGAATATATACAGCTAATGATTGGGGGTTGGTATAATGGTTAAGGTGCTTGATTTACAGACACAAGGTACAGAGGTTGCTTCTCACCTTTGGGAAGGAAATTGTTTAGGCCTAGAATGACCTATTAAGAAGGATAGCCCACTAATTAACTATTAATTTGAGAAGCCATGAATCTAAGGAAAAGGGAAAATTAAAGTTTTAGAGTGCTGTCTATAAATGCGAAAAGTATTAAGAAAATAGTAAAAAGAATATGAATTTTGGAGTAGTGTAATATATGTGACGTAGATGTAATTATACTATAAGACACAAGATTTTTAACTAATGAAGAAAGATTACAAATAGAGAAACTATGGGGAGGAAAGATAATCTGGAATTTGGGAATGAGAGATGTTCTGGAATAGCTGTATTTTATAGAAATAAAGTAAAGATATTAGATGTAATTTAGCAAAAGTGGGACAATTAATGGAAAGAAGAAGTCTATAGAATTATGAAGAAAGAACGTACGAAGGTATAATTCAAGCCGGGATTGTTTTATTTAGCACTTTCATCAAGAATTACTTATGACTTCTTCAGAATAACCTAACATCTAAACAAACTCCTTATAGTCTAATTAATTAATTAGCATACATAATACCAATCAATTAGTGCATTAAAACCCTGCAGTTTAAAGCTGCAGACTACATAAGTTAAAACATATTGTATTGCTATAAAACTATTTCGTATTATATAGTAAACGCTCTGCCTGCAACACAGAATGTTGATACTTGAAAATTGGTACATAAAAATTAGTGCATAAGGTAATACAAATGTATTTCATCAAGAATAAAATTCAGACTTGAGTTTTAAGTAACTTGTAAGGGATACAACTTCATTCAACCCAGGGTGACTTGTGGCATTCACCCTAAGTTGCCACATTAACTCTTTGTACTCAAGAAATAATTCATTAGGTCCCTCTCTTTCAGTCTCCACATGTTCAAGTACAGTAAATGTAAAACTATGGTTGGGAAAATTGTTCAGGTGTTTAACAAGTGTGTTATTGATATTGCCTTTGTTTATATCATATACATGCTGATATATACGTGTCCTGAATGTATTTTTTGTCTTCCCTGTGTAATATCTGTGACATTCCTGGCACACAGCAATATACACCACATTTTTAGTTCCACGGTTACTTTTGTGAAGGTATCTTATTGTTCCATACTTTTTGATTTCAAGCACTGTCCCCTTCTAGAATGTACTTACATTGTGAATAATGTCCGCATTTTTTCATTGTTCCATTCTTTTTATATCTCCCACCTTCTTTTTTCTGTTTAAATAAATTCTTAATACATGTATCCTTTTTGTATACCACTAATGGTTCATCCCCTATCTTACTTCCAACATGTTCATCGTTTTTATGGATGAACCAATTTTTGACTAGGATGTCTCTAATATGTAAAAACTTGGGATTATATGTCACCGTCAATGCATTTTTATACATAGTGCTGTTACTCATACTACCCCCAGTATTGGTGCTGCTGGTCCCTGGCACATGTACCTCTTCCTCCATACCTAAACCCAACAGTGGGTAAAATGGCCTGATTTTTTTTTTATTGGTTACTTCTTCCAAATAGGGCTTCAAATTCCTAAGGGTACCCCCTTTAAAATAACATACCCCAAAAAAACTCCCTTTCTTTATGAAATGTATCCATCTCACTGACTATCCTAGTGAGCCTGACACCTTGTCCCTTTACAAGTGATCTTTTTTGATGCAAGGGGTGTCGCTGTATTCTTATAGTAACTGTAAAGGAAGGGAAAGCTCATTTCATCGGATTTTAGACTACGTAGTGATACGTATGAATATTATAATATCAGAAGACTTTAAATATGATTTAAGATATAAGGATAAAAAGAAAGGAAAGGACATAAGAAAAATGTTAAAAGTTATAAGATGTGGCAAGTTAAAACTTTGAGGCAAAAATTCATGGACTTACAAAATGGGTATGTATTGAATAGAAATAGTTTGTTTTATAGTATCAGAAGATTTAGTTATAGGAAAAGAGGAGGTAGTCAAAACAGAATTTTCTGATCATCTTGCAATATAGCTAGAGATAAAAGAAAACAAGGCATATATATAAAATAGGCAAAGGAATTAAAAGTTTAAAATGAGAAAGCATGGAATGAAGAAGGAAAGAGATTAGTAATACAGTTATTGAAAGATCATTTTACCATGCGAACATTTTATAAAAAATTGGTCTGAATGGTGGGTAATATTTAAGGAAAATTATTAAATTGTTTTTTTTTTTGTTTTGTTTTTTTGCAGTGGCAATATGATGTGAGAAAAGCAAAGAAAGAAAGATATAAAAGAACATATAACTGCATTGGACAATTTAGAACATAATAATAAAAAGTAATTTTACAAAGAAAAAAATTATATGAAAGAAATCAAGAAAAATTACAAGAATTGTTATATAATCAAAGATATTTTTACAACGAAAAAGAGAAGTAGTATTGAGTTACTTAAGCAGATTAGTAAAGTAAGATTGTACTATAGTGAGAGAAATAAAAAAATGGAAAAGGAAAAATAGAAAACTCAGATTATGAATAGTGTACAATATATGCAAGAACTGTATAAAGAAAAAAGAAGGTAGTGAAAAAACATGGAAAGTAAAAAATTAACAGAAAAAGAGAATAAATAGTTGGAAAATTAGATTTGGTTAAATGAACTAGATAAAGTATTAGGACAAGTAAATATAGATTCATCTGCAAGCCCAGATGGAATAGAATATGAAATGTATAAAAATGTAAGCGATTGGCAAAAAATATTCTTTAAAGAATTCGAATGAATGGTTAAATGAAGGTTTTATATATAAAGAATTATGTAAAGGAATACTTCAATTTATATGGAAGAAGGAAGATAGAAGAGAATTAAAAACGGGAGACCAATAATGATTATAAGATCTTTTACACAAAAGAGATTTGAAACTAAAATTGGAAATATTATTGAAGATAGCATATATAATATAAAGGGGAAGGGTTGTCAAGAATTACTATTAATAGTTAGAGAAATTGTGGATGATATAAACAGAAAAGAAGAAATGAAAAATCATGATAGGAGACCTTAATAAGGCATTTGACACAATTGGATATGAAATTTTATGGGTAATAATGAAAGAATATAAGTGAGAAAGTTAGGAAATTATGCATGTCAGCATATAGTAATAATAAAGTAAAATATTTGTAAATGTCTGGGTAAGCCAAGAGGTATATATGAAGCGTGGTGTAAGACAGAGATGTCCAATGAGTTGTATACTCTTTGCATTAGTTATGCATGTGATAGTATATGAAATAAATTACAAAATGAAGGAGGTGGGTATATAACTCCCGAAGGGTTAAGAATTCCAGTTCTGTTAACATATGCAGATGACATTATAATAGTTGCAAAAAACAAAATTTGTATAAAAGTAGTAATAATTTACACAAATAAGTGTTTATAGAGGATAAGGGTGGCTTTAACTACACAAAGTAAAGGTTTAGGTGATGTAGTAAAGACTGTGACATATATTTTACAAGAAATTAAATTTCTGTGTTAGTAATAAAATTTGGGGATAAAGATGCAAGTAGAATTCAATGGGAAAACCAATAGAAGAAATACAGCAAATGTCTTTTTTTTCTGGAAAACATTTAAATTATCATTCAGAAAAAGAATGCTTACTGGATTCATTCAGTACTGATGGGAAAAATAGCATACTTTGCAAGTGCATTTATTTTGCCAATAGTTTAATTAAAGAATGTGATGTCATTTGCATTTGAATGTAAAACAGTTGGGGGAAGTTGTGTTCAGTATCTGATGCAGTCCTAATCCTGGGCCGAAAACAATTATTCTTTATAGCATTTATGTTGTTGGATAATAAAGAAGTTTGCTTGCAATACACCTGCAAATAGATCATTGTACCACAACAGTGCACATTATTTTCAGTTTTTTAATCAGAAAGTAGAATGTCAAGATTTTTTTGTGGAGACTGGTAATAGATAAATTGCCAGCAAAAGCAAATTTGCAATATAAAAAAGTGATAGAATATATTTACATTGTCAAGAAGAAGAAACTGCAAAATGTGTCTTTGAAGTGTAAAAGAGTAAAAAAGTTATGGGGAAAACTATGTAAAGATTTTTTTAATATTTAAAAGAAGTGGATAAAATAAACATGAACATGATTCAATATGGATATGATAAGAATAGAAGGAGACAATGTTACAATAATAGATAAAAATATATTTTATGTTGTATGGTTATATGGAATGAAAGAATAAATTAAATTACATTTAATGGTAAATGGATTTATCAACAATATTAAGTTAAAATCAGATGGTGGTTATGGAAAAAGGAGTGTGGGTCTAATAAGGCTGAAAATTTAACATGATTGTATAGGAAATTATGAATATGTGTAAACAGATGTGTATATTTATATATTTGTACATATGTAAATATTTTGTAAATAAGAGTTATTTTTATATAAATAAAGGATGCCTACTTGCAATTAGCACTCACAGTGTTAGCGTATGCAAGTAAGTGCACATGACCCATTCCTAGTGTGGGAGGATGGTATGTGAGATGGAAAAAAAACAACCAAAGGGAGCAGAGGCAATTGCCACCTCAGAAAAAGTAAGTAATATAAAAGCAGAAGACTTGAAAGAAGTTTTTCAGAAAAGGGTGATGACTGGAGACAGTCAGAGAGGAAGTGCATAGTTATAACCCTCCAATCGGCAGAGTTGTGTGATAATTTACTGCAAAAAATTATAAATTAAAGTGAACCAGAGAATGAAGCATCACGGGGGGACATTATGGAGAAAATAAACATAGTGGATAGAGAAGCGACGACAAGGCAGCATAAAAGTAAAGAAAATGAGACATTAACAGCTACACAAGAAGGAAGGAGAGAAACAAGTGGACACTGTAAAAAGAAGAATTGTGATAAGAGTACAAAGCAAAAGAGATCAGGAGTTGAACCGATACGAGGTATGGTACAATGTAATTTTACCTTTGGGTATAAAAACATAAAATGTAAGAGCATTTATTTTGATTTAAAAAAGAGACATTGTGTGACATTTTTTGAGAGTCTGCCTGGTATGCAGAGATTTTTGTGTGAATATTGAAAAAGAAAAAATAATAATCCATGGAATGAATATACAGTAAAAGCATCTTTTTAGGAAACTAAACAGAAAGTTCATATACATTTCTGAACCAAAGTGGAAAGAGAGACTGTAAAATATCATTTAAAAATATGTAAAGAAATACACATTTCAAAATGGAAATGGAAAAAAATGTACATATTCCAAGTATTATAAATGTTGACAGTAACAAGGGTGTTGTAAAATACCGAGGACAACCAAAGACATATTATTTTTGTGGAAAAGAAGGAAATTCAGTCAGTGACTGAGACAAAAAGAAATGTTATATATCTGGTAAACAGGACATGAAGCAAAAATAATGTGAACTTGAATGTTATAAATGTAAAAAATGAGACATTTATGGGTGGATTGTACAGAGAAAGAGTTAAGTATTATGAATGACAGTAAAGAGAAATAACAAGAAAAGACTGTAAATGAAGTAAAATAAAAGAAACATTAGAAAAAGGGAGATACTGAAATTATAATGGAGATGAATTAGAGAGAGAATCAGAAGTTAGTAATGAAGAAGATATAAGTTGGAAATGGTAAGAGGAAAAAATAATTTCATTGGTAGAAGAGTAAAAGACAGAAAAATGCAATTTAAAGCCATTAATATAAAGGAAAAGAAGAAAAAGAATGGGTAGCAAATCATTTATTATAAGAAATTTGTATAGTGTGGTATCTCCTAAACTAAGAAACAGGGAAAGGAATAATTTAAGGATTCTTTCAGTGAATGTTAATAGTATGAAAAATATTACTAGAAGGACAGCGATTTTAGAATGGTGAAATACATTTGATGCTGATATTATTACTCTGGAGTTCACAAATTTTTTTACATATGAAGAAAGATTAAAGACACAAACATATGGGATGGAAAACTAATATGGGACATAGTTAATGAACATTGTTCAGGAATAGCAGTTTTATGCAGAAGAGTAGTGAAAATTATGGACGTTATATTAGTTAAAATGAGAAGATTAACAATTATAGAAGTAAGATGACAAGAGAAAGGTATATAGAATTATTGCAGTATATGTTTATAGGATTAGTAAAGAAAATATTGGATTATGTATTTGTCAATCAATATATATATATATATATATATATATATATATATATAATAATTACAGAAGATTTCAATTGTGATTTAAGGGGAAATAGAAAAGAGGAAAAGATGTAAAAAAGATGGAAATAAACTGGAAAATTAGCTATATGAAATAAAAATCATGGAGTTACAGGAGAGGTGCTTTAAAATCTGAAATTGATAAATTTTTATTGTCAGAAGAAATATATACAATGGAAGAAGATCATTTGGCAATATGGTTGGAAATATATCATAATAAAAAAACATAAGACAAGAAAGGGTATAACAAGAATAAATGAAAATGAATGGAATGAAAAAAGAAAGAAAAATATTAATCAGTTATAGAAGGACTATATTACTATGAAAGCAATATGTTAATTAGTTAAATGGGGGTTTACTTTAAAAAATATAAAGATAGTTATATACTTTGGCAGAGTAAAGTAAGAAAGAAGAAAATCAGCAATATGCTAAACATATATAGATGTGATGGATAATTTAGAAAATAATAATAGAGCTTATTATGAAAAAGAAAAATGTATAATAAAAATTATGAGAAAATTAAAGAATTATATAAATAAAGATATTGTTTACAAGGAAGAAGAGATGTTTTACCTTATCTAAGTAAGCTAGTGAAGGAGGTTAATAGCATAATAAGAGAAATGAAAGCTATAAAAGGTAATACAAGGAAAAGTCAGCAACAAATTATGGAAATGGTAAGCTTTGTGGAAGAAATGTTTAGTAAAAAAAGACAGTGTAAAGACATGGGAAATAAAAAAAAAAATGCTGAACAAATAAATACATAATTTGAGAAAGAGATAGCACTATATAAATTAGAAAGTGTTTAAACAGTTAAATGTAGAATCAACATCTGGTCCAGATGATATTGGATGTGAGATGTAGAAAAATCAGGAACCATGACATAAAAATTATTTAATATGTGTATTTAATGAATAGATAAATGAAGAATTACAGTATAAGGGATTGTGTAGTCAGGTATTAAAATTTATAGGGAAAAAGGGAGAAAAAAGATATAAAATCTGGAGATCAACACAGATTATAAACATTTATGAAAATAATACAAAAAAGATTTCAGAATAAGATGCAATATATAATGGAAGAAAGTGTGCATGACATAAAAGGAAAAGGATGTCAAGAATTATTAATGACAGTGAGTGAAATTATAGATGATATAAGTAGAAAGAAATAAGATATAAAACTTATGGTAGGTTTTACTAATAAAACATTTCATTCAATACAGCATGATATACTGTAGAAAATAATGTATATGTTAAATGTTAATGACAAATCATGCAAGTGTTTAGAACAGCCTATTAGAATAATAAAGTAAGAATCTTAGCCAATGGTAGGTTAAGTAAAGAAATAGATATGAATAATGGTATAAGGTAAGGGTGTCCTATGGGTAGTATTTTATTTGTTTTAGTCATTAATAAAATAGAGGAGTTAATAAGCTGAAGAATGCAAATTATAAAATTCAAACAAAAATTTAAATTCCAGATGTAGATGATATTATTATGGCAACTAAAATAGAGAATGGATGAGAAAGGTTTTTATCTATTTAGTTGAAAGCTTAAAAGAAAAAAGTAAAGGAATGGGTGACATAATAAAAATAGCAGGTATACAATTTTCTATGAAAGAAATATCTGTTCTAGGGATAAATTTGATAAAGAAGGAAATAAGAGAGGATGGAATACAGGATCATAGGAAGTTACAAGCCTAGCCAAGTTCTACCCTTATTTCCCCAATCAGCACCTATTGCCCCTCTCCAAGAAGGACACAAGTGGAACCCCTGTGTTGAATTTAGGGTTACCCATCCAATCATCCAGAATGAGTTTGAAGAGTGCCAACAAAGTGCTTTGTTTGAGATGAAGTGGGAGTTTGTTCCAAATGTGTGGTAACCTCTGAGAGACAAATCTATCCCTCCAGTATGTTCTATTAATGTCACATACCAGGTTAAGGTCTTTGGTGTGAGAAACTCTGTACCATTTGACTTGCAGATATGCAGCATTTCCAATAAAGCAGGGTCAGAGATTGCCTTATATGCAAGGAAGAGATCACCTCTGAGTTGTCTGTATGAAACAGAATGAAGTGACAGTGATTTCAGATGATCCACATAGGACAGATGCTGAAGACCTTGAATTTTATTTATGGGGAACCTTTGTGGTTTCTCCAAGTGCTTGGAAAGGTATATACCAAAGTAAATGTTGCACCCAATTACTGGCCTGATAAGAGAAAAATACAGGGAAGTTATACCTTCTTTTTTTCTGAAAGCAATGCCTTTACTTATGAGATAACCAGTATAGAATGCCCTTCTTATCACTGTGGAGACATGGTGATCAAAGGTAAGCTGTAAACCTGTGTGCCCAGGTTTCTCACCACTGAGTGTGTACTTATGGTGTTGCTACTGATGTGGTAGTTATCAGAAACATCACTCTTACTGAAAGTAATGATAATACATTTTTTGCATTGAGTTTAAGGCCATGGTTTTGGAACCAATCATTTGTTTGTGTAAGACCCTCTTGTAGGATTGTTGAGATCATTTGGAAATTCTATGACGGCTCCCAGTTTGCAGTCATCAGCAAAGTTTGTCAGCCACAGACCTTTATTTTTTGCTTGTACTTTGGAGAAATAGATTGCAAACAGTAGAGGTCCCAGGACTGATCTCTGTGGAATACAGCTGGTTACAGGACTGCTGTTGGAGGTCAATTCACCTATTTTGAGTATATGTGTTCTATTAGTGAGCCAGTTAACAACCCATCTAACAATATAAGGATTGATACCTAGCTTGGTGAGTTTGTCAATGATGCCTGAGTGGAAGATAGTTTCAAAAGCCTTGGCTAAGTCTAGGTAGGCTGTATGCAAAGATTTCCCCTTGTCCACGGCCTTGGTGACTCTCTCGAAGCAGTCCACCAGGTTTAACAGGCATGATTTCCCTTTGACAAATCCAAACTGCATAGAATCAAGTGTTTGGAGATTACCTATATCTTTTTTGATAAGGTCTATGATGATTCACTCCATGGCCTTGCAGATAAGGTTAGTCAGGCTAATAGGACTATAGTTCCTGGGGTCAGTGGTAGCACCACCTTTGTGCAAGGGAACAATGGTGGCCATTTTCCATTTAGCTGAGATGAAGACTGTGCTTAGACTGTGATTGAAAAGACTACCCAACAGTGTTGCTAATTCTCATTGGAGCTCATACTAGATGTGGGTCTACATCATAACATGGAAACAGACAATGTCAAATGCTCACATGAGCAAAAAATCACATCCTCAAAAGTTTATTAATTTTGTTTGCAGTACAGGGAAGATTGGGATTTTTGCCCTTTCCTCACTGTAGTGGGATCTCGGAGGAGGAATATACATTTAGCAGGAGGGCACAGCCCCCCACAGTGCCATTGTCGAGAATGTGAATATTCACTCATGTGAGTGTCCGATGTTGTCAATTTCGATGTTATGATATAGATGCTAGGATGCAGCCTAGGATGTTATCAGGTCCCATGGATGCTGTGTTTTTGGCGTTAGAGAGGGTGTTTATGACCTGTTCTTTGGAGATACAAGGTAGGGGACAGGTGGTAGAGATGTCATGGGGTACATGTGGCAGGGACAGAAGAATGAAGTTTTCACAGAACCAGTTGGCCAACAGGTTAGCTATGTCTACAGGCTCAGTATATGTGGTATCATTAAATACCAGTTCAGCACAAATCTGAGCCTTTTCTTTTAGGTTATGGATGTAGAGAACGTCTTATGGTTATATAGTTCAGGAAGCTAAATTGGATTTGTAGTTTGCTTTGGAGGATTTCACAGAAAGTCTGATTTGCTTGTTTAAGCTGAGGAGGGAGTGTTTCCAGATTAGGGCTCACTCCTTCTAACTCTTAGACAGCAATTTCTTCCTGTTATTCTAATGCCTGTTAATGGCCGTTGTCTAACAGGAAGGTTTGCTCTTCCTTGAAGAGCTTGTTTTTTTATTCCTATCAGGTATGGCCAAGTCAATGCAGTTATACAGATATTTTTATAAAGCATTGGTGTAGAATCCTGGCTTTCACCACCCAAGAAAATTATTTTCTTGTGCCCCTGTCGAGCAGGGACACAGAAGTGATCCCCAGGGTGAATTTCCTGTTTCCCATCCAATCATCAAGATTTTTCTTGAAGAGTGCTAATGATGAGCTTTGTTTGATATAGATAGGTAGTCTGTTCCAGAGTATGGGAAGTATCTGGGACAGGAATCTATCCCTCCAGCATGTTCTGTTTATTGTGGTGACAAGGTTTAGGTCCCTAGAGCATGTGCAACTAACAGTGGGTAAAACTGCCTTCCAGTTTATAGCCTGCTACAGACCACCCTCCCAAACCCAGGAACCCCACTCGGCCTTCCTGAGAACACTGGAAAATATGAAGGTCTCTCCAAACACCATTATATTGGGTGACTTCAACTACCCAAACATAGACTGGGAGCATTAATCTAGCTCCAACACCCTAGCCCAAAGGTTTCTAGAATTTATAAACTGAAATGCTATGGAACAACTTGTTACCACTCCCACAAGAGGGGAAAACATACTGGACCTGATCATCACCAACATGGGGACTCTATGCTCCAGACCAGAAGTGTATTCCTCACTGGTAAGATCAGACCATAAACTAATCTCACTAGATACTCACATCCCGACCCCAGCCCCTGCCCAGAAAACCACAGTGAAAAACTTCTCTAAAGCAAATTTCACACTCCTCAAAACCGAGGTGGAATCCTTCAAAGCCCCCGGGCCTGTGGAAAATACGGCCCAGACTGCAGAATCCTTTATAAACGCATTCTATGAACACCTTCAGGAATGCATGGATCATGCAATCCCAAACAAAACCAAGACTCAATCCTCCAAAGGCAGGTGTCCTGTCTGGTGGACCCCAGCCATAAACAAACTATACAATAGAAGGAGGAAGCTACTACATGATAGAGCAAAATCCCAAAAAAGGAAGGCATCTCTGATCAGTATTAGCAAAAAACTACGGGCACTCATAAAATCGTCTAAGGCCAGATTCGAGAGACAAATTGCACAGGACACTAAGGATAATCACAAGGCTTTCTTTAGTTATGTTAGGAACCTGGGTGGGAATTCCCAGATATGCTCAGAATTAGTCCAAAATGACAAAAAATACACTGAACCCACAGACATTGCCAACGTCCTAGCTGACAGGTTCAGTGCAAACTTCCCCCCCCCCCCTTCCCCACCAAAAGGGCAAATATCTATCCCAGCAGAGTGCTGCCCCCCTGACATCTCAGATGCTCAGGTAAGAGCCGCCCTCTACAAAGCAAAAAACACAGCACCAATGGGACCAGATGGTGTCCCGGGCTGCGTCCTACATGAACTCCAAGAAGAACTAAACCCAAACATAAAACTACTGTTCAATCTCAGCCTTACTACAGGATATGTACCCAAAGAGTGGCGTACAGCAACAGTGGTCCCTCTCCACAAAGGTGGTGCTTCAACGGATCCTGGAAACTATCGCCCCATAAGTCTGACTAGCTTGGTCTGCAAAGCTATGGAAAGGATCATCATGGACCTCATAAATAAAGATATTGGGGACCTACAGACACTGGATCCTACCCAGTTCAGCTTTGCTAAGGGCAGATCCTGCCTCTTAAACCTGGTCAATTTCTTTGAAACAGTCACCAAGGCCATTGACGAGGGGAAGGTGGTCCACACAGCCTACCTGGACCTCGCAAAAGTCTTCGATACAATACCCCACTCGGGCATTATAGATAAGCTCACCAGCTTAAATATAAACCCCTAAGTCGCTAGATGGGTTGCAAATTGGCTCAAGGATAGAACCCACATGGTTAGAATTGCTGGAGCCATGTCAGACTCCAAACCAGTGGCATCCCACAAGGCTCAGTCCTGGGACCTCTCTTGTTCAGTATATATTTCTCGGAGGTACAGGCCAACACAGAAGGACTGCGGCTGACCAAGTTCGCAGATGACTGCAAACTGGGCACCATAATCGACTCTCCAGCCGACACAAGCATCCTACAAAAGGGCCTCATAGAAACAGACAACTGGTGCCAGAGCCATGGCCTCAAGCTAAACGCCAAAAAGTGTATAGTCATCCCCTTCAGCAAAAACAAAGTGCCCACAAATTACCACATAGATGGTAATCCATTAAGTACAGAAGAAGTAATTAGGGACCTGGGGACCCAAGTTGATAGTAATCTCTCATTCGACAACCACGTGGCCAAAGTGGTTAGAAAAACATTTTATATAGCCCACCTAATCATGAAGGGATTCACATCTAGATCAGGGGAGGTCATTGTGCCTCTTTACTCATACCTCATCAGGCCCATAATTGAGTACAATGCCCCTTTTGGGATGTACCTTACCAGACACCTGCAGCAACTGGAAAGACCCCAAAAGTACCTCACCAAGAGGATCAAAGGGTTCAAACAGATGCCATATGCTGCCCGGTTAAAGAAACTCCAGCTCTACTCAGTGGCATACCGCCTGCTCAGAGGCGATCTGTGCCTGCCATGTCCAACCCGGAATTAATGGACATGCTGCACCTCAGAAAATCCAAATCCCATCGAGCTACGCGCTCGAGAGACTTGAATCTCAGCACTGAAATAAATAGGACATGCTGGAGGGACAGATTCATAACCGAAAGGCTCCCTTCACTCTGGAATAAAATCCCAGTCCAGGTTAGGCAGAGTCCCTCACTGACTCTCTTCAAGAGGAATCTTGATGAGTGGATGGGAGATCGTAGATTTACTCCGGGTATCACTTCTGTGTCACTGTTAGACAGAGGCACAGTATACTAACCTCGAAAAAGGGCATAGCAAAATTCATTTAAAATGGGTGGCGAAAGACAAACACACTCTGGCTAGGCTTGTAAATGCCCTAGGGCAGATAGCCTAGTATGAACCTATGAACCTATGTAGCTCGGAGGGATTGGGATTTCTTTAAGTGGAGCATGTCCAACAGCTCTGGGTTTGACATAGCTTTGAATGTTAGGCAGAGATCGCCTCCGAGTAGGCAATATGCGATGGAGTAAATCTGGAGTTTTTCGAGACGGTCTGCGTAGGGCATCTTTTTGAGGCTGGTAATCCTCTTTGTGAAGTATTTCTGCAGCCTTTCCAGTTGTAGATTTCTTGTGAGGTACACACCAAAATGGGTGTTGCACTCTATAATGGGTCTAATGAATGAGTAGAGGGGAACAATGACCTCTTTTTTCCTGGATGGGAAACCTTTTGAGATGAAGTGTGCCATGTAGAAGGATTTCCTGACTACTGTGGTGATGTGATTATCAAAGGAGAGACTACTGTCCACCTGTGTCCCAAGGTCTCTTATCACACTTTCGGTGTTAAGTAAACTAGCTGGTAGTGGTAGTTCATGGTTACATAGTTTTTACCAGAGGGGATGACAATGCACTTTTTGGCATTGAGCTTGAGGCCATGGCTTTGACACCAGGCATCTGTCTCAGTGAGGCCCTTTAGTAGGATGTCCACATCATTAGGAGTTTCAATTATGACTGCTAGTTTGCAGTCATCTGCGAACTTCATTAGCCAAAGACCTTCCGTGTTAGCCTGTACTTCAGAAAAATAGATACCAAACAGGAGAGGTCCCAGGACTGAACCCTGTGGTACTCCACTTGTCACTGGTCTGAAGTCAGATTTGGAGTCTGCTACTTTCACAGTGTGTGTTCTGTCAGTGAGCCAGGTGGTAACCCATCTTGTGACATATGGATTTATACCTAGTTTATCTATAATTCCAGAGTGGGGGATGGTGTCAAAAGCCTTGGTGAGATCTAGATAGGCTTTGTGAACCACCTTACCCTTGTCTATGGCTTTGGTGACTGCTTCAAAGAAGTCTATCAGGTTTAGTAGACATGATCTGCCTTTTACAAACCCGAACTGGGTGGGGTCCAGAGTTTGGAGATTACCAATGTCTTTGTCCTTGAGACACCGCCTAAAAAGACATTATGGGGGTGGCAAAATCCTTAGCAAGTAGCCTAAATCCTAGGGGTGACAGATGAAGACCATCTCCGGCAAAGCATCGGGGTCTGTCAATTATGTCATCCCAGGTAGACAGGTACTGGATCTCCTTGAAGAAGAAACAATGGAACATGTTTTCTTAAAATGAAAGAGAGTTAAAAAGCTGTGGAATAAATTATGTATAGAAAACTGTTTTGAAAAATTCAAGAATAATGAGGATATAAATATGGATACGACTGAAAACGGATATTATGAGAATGTAAACAAAAAACTGAAAGTAGACAAGAAAGGGTTTTACATAGTTTAAGTATTATGGAATGTATATTAAAGAAGATTAGATTATGGTTATTGAAAAAAGAGTGGGTGTCATTATAAAAATATATGAATGGCAAGTTTGATGTGTAAAATATGAAAATGTCTTAAAATGATTGTATAAATTAGTAATGGTCAATCTACCTACATGCTGTATATATATATATATATATATATATATATATATATATATATATATATAGATATATATAGATATATATATATATATATATATATATATATATATATATATATAGATAGATAGATATACATATACATATGTGCAAGACTGTTACTCTTTTCAATACTTGCCATGGGATCTTTTACATACCCCTGAGCTACCACCAAATCACACAGGTGGGGCCTCAATTTAATGCAACTTCCAAAAGATGACACACCTAGGAGTAGAGCACTCCCTTTATGCTGCACTGCAGGCTCAGCAGTCACTCTATCTGGTGTGTGACTAGAATCCACAGCCTTCTACACCAAAGGAGAGTATACTGCCTGGTGCACCACTGACACTACACCAGGAGGCAGCCCCTTTGGTCCTTGCATTTAAATCATCCCTCTCACTTCCTCCATGTCCATCCTGCTGTCCATACTCTGCTCTCCCCACTCTGCCCTACTTCTTTCTCAGCAAGACACCCCCCCACGTCTGTCATGAAAACTAAACTGAAGTATTCCTTTAATACCTCTGTTTTTTTTTCCAGATTCCCATGACCACACTCACATTTTTGCTCAACTTCCTAGGTCTGTCTCTTTCTTGTTCCTGTCTGCCATGGACACAAAAAGTAATTGCAATCCTTTTTGAACCAATTCTGTCAAGTGCCTTTCAATCCGTGCTTCTGTTTCCGTTATCTCTTCTGTTGTCTTTATATTTTCTTGCTTATGTTATCTCCCCGCCTCCTTTAAACCCCACCCATATCACCATATGCATGCCCTCCTGTTTTTTTTTTTTTACTAGCCGTACCATCCTGCATAGCTACATGGGCCTTTTTCCTTTGTCTAACTTCCTGCACAGCCCCTTATCTATAACACTAAGTAGTCTATCTCTAATCCATTTCCATAGCTTGATAAACAAGTCAGTTTGCCTCCAGACCCTTAACCCTTTGGATGCCAACCCCATGTCATCATAATCCATGTAAATAAAACCCTACACTAATGTCTCTTTGTGTCTATATTCTCCCTTCCTGCCCCACCATAAGCCACACAGTGACAATATACCTAATAGTATGTTGAGCTTGACTTTCTTCACCCTGTCCGCCTTATTAAGGGCGCATCCCATATTAATATTCTTTCTAGTGAAGTCCTGCACCAGATGACAGATTCCTGTGTGGTTCCAGATTTCAGTCAACTACTATTCGCCCTCTACTCATAAGTTCATAATCTCTCAGACTACACCTAAAAAATTATACCCTTCCTAATATCCCAATTTTTTGTTCTCTCCTGTACTCTCCATCGCTCTCACTCACATATTTGTTGGCTGCTACACAAATAAACACTCCCTCCCATCTTATGTGAGAGAGTTCTGACCCTGACTGTCTGCCTGTGTGCTTGACTGCTTCATGTGATAGTGCTTGTCTTTCACACTGACCTTGGAGATGATACCCTACTTTATGCAAATTGCTACATTACCTCGACAAAAATATCTACACCCAAGAACTCTGTGTTACACCTCCCTCTTGCCCCAAGAACAAGCGTCTTATTCCTCCTGTGTCACCGCTTACAATTCCCCCATCTTCCTTCTTGATGTATATAAGGTTGATTGAAGTGTGTTTTATACTAGATCTGGTGAAGTACCTAGTTTGGTATGAAAGCGCTTATCTTGTTGTTTTGTTGTTTTTATTAAACTTGAAGTTTTACGCTTTTGCTGCCTACCAGTTATTTTCCTTTTTTTACGTTTGTACTTACAGCTTTAAACTGGTTGCTCTATTCTTGCTACATATCATTAAATAAAATCTGGGAAGGAAGACAATGGGAGAGATGTGGGAAGATACACATGTTGAGAAATTACCTGGAAAAATAATCATCTACTAGGATTATAAAATTAATAAGTAATTTAAGGAAGTGATAAAGACGGAATGAAAGAGTAAGGGGTATAGAACATTGCCAGAATTATCTAGTTTGCATATTCTGAGAAGGATATGAGAGCCATTTCAGCTGGTATCTTAATGTCTGTGTTTGGAGCAATGAACACAGGAAGTGAGACAGATGATCAAAAGGATGAAAACAAAGGAAAAGGAGGCAGGTAAAAAGATCATCCAAAAGAATTAATGGAATGAAAACAATTTGAATGAGCAGATTAATTAAAGGCAAGGACGGACACATCAAAGGTAAAGCGCGTCAAAAGAAGGTAACTAATTGCTTGAAATGGCCTGAAATTAAAATTATAACATGAATCGGAAAGAAGGCTTACTGGTTATGTTACCTGGTTCATTCTTCCATGGTTCATGACCTTGAATTACTATATGTGTGGAGTATACGTACACTCTGTGACTGTATGTCTGTGTGTTTTTCTTTCTTTTTTTAGTTTACACTCCACTTTCCAGCCACCTCTCAAAATGTGCTTGTATGGCTGCTTGAAACTGTTTACATAACTTATATTTAGCCTTGGCCTGTGACATGAGTGAGAAAGGTCTGTAAAAAAAGTACATTTACCTGGTTAACAAAAAGTAAATAATTTCACACAAAGGATATGAAGCCCTGTGACAATTATAGCAGTTCATAAATGCCAATACATCAGTATCTATTTCTGTAATTAGAAAGAAACCTCTAGTTATTATAATTTAAATTTATATAACAAATAATCATGTCTGATTTGCAGACTGTACACAATGGAAACCTTGTAGTACCTATGAACAATTTCAGTTACCTATTTTAATAAACTTGGATTACTATTGGATTGCTTCTACGCTGCCTATCTGTTTGTGTTATTTGGTTTGGTTCGTTTGCTTTATCTGCTTACAATTTCAGTTCGTTATAATGTAGGGTTAAAATTTGTACCTTAGGCCACTAGATGAAGGACAGCCTGTTGCTTCTATGCCTTTACACGGTCAAGGGTATTCAACATTGCTGTTAGCAAGACAGTGTCATGTTTGAAAGCATTTTATTATTTTCTGAAGTCAAAATTGACTTCATCAGAATTTCGCTTAAAATTCCAATGCTTATCTGAGTGCTAAAATAGCATCTAAACACCCAGGAGTTGTCAAAGCAGCTTTGTCCTAGAGATTGACATTCTCAGAAAAAAGAAGTTTTTCAATGCAATGTAGAATTTTGTTGTTGAGTTCCCCACTGACAGTTTAAAAGGTTACTTTTTCTGAACTAGAAATGAAAGGCTCACTGCTAATGAGCAGAACTTGGCAGGTCCTTTGATAGCTGAAAGCTGTCTCAATAACGCAACAATTAAGATGCAGGGGACTTTTTAAGTAGCCAGTTTACTTTTTGTCTGGGACCAGTGAACAAAATGCACATTTCCCTGAACATTTCCTTGCATTTCTTGCTGAAGCATTACACACTGTTTAGAACAAAGAGATGCAAATCAGAAGACCCAATGGGCATACAGTTGAATTCTTAATTGCTGCTTGCTGTGAGACCCTAAGCAACTTACTTAACTATCATTTCATTTTCCTTCTTGACATACCTTGGAAATAACTCCATAGAGAGCTCTGCTGATAAAAATTTTAAAATGCATTATATATGGTTTTAGAAAGCAAATTAGTAATTAATAAGTACAGATCACAAGAAAAAAGCGTGAACAGAACAGGCTACATCTGCATGTTATGAACATCTCTAAACAGCTATCTGTAGAATGTTCCAGAGTTCACACATGATTATTGCTATGGTACTAAATGGTATCATTCAAAAATGCTGCTTAGTACAATGAGAACATTTACTTGGGATGTAGCCAAAACATTTTAAACAAATACTGCGAGCCCAAAAATAAAAGGCAGTATATTCCTATTAACTACATATTTTCAAAAATCAGCTGCAGAATTTTTGTACCACAAACCAACACAGAATGCCCTAGTCATATGTCTACAGTTTGAAAACTGTCCTCTGTAAAAGCATTTTAGAAAGCTCAGATAAGATCTTAGGCAGGTTTATGCAGTTGTGACTTTTCATTCCAGCAGCTTCACCTTATAACTACTTAATTAAAATAATCATTTCAACAGTATACAGGTGAGTGACTGCCAATTGGTGAGTAATGGTCTGTCAGAAGTTAAATTAGTTATTCATATCCCTCCATTAAGATTCCCAGCATTCAGAAGAACTTCCAAAGAAAAAGGTCAAATCAGGGTTATAAGATACAGAATTAATACAAATAATATAGCAAAAATTAAACATAAAAAATAATGCATTAAACTTAGGTTCATGAAACTTGTAAGCACCACCACCATGCTTCAGCGGACAACTTGTCTATAACAGTACAAACCACTAAAATATCATAAACTAGTATCAGAGGGTAAGTCGCAAAAATCTTTTTAACCTGGTGGTTATATCCATGCATTTTATGCAACGAGTAACAACTTGAATCCTTTGTTAGGAAATATAGTCCACACCAGAGCATCAGATTGTGTTGACTATGTTTTTATGAATTTGGCTCATACTTTACTTCCTGTACCTTGTTCAAGATCTCTGGCTGCATTTTATTTTGAATTGAAACTTTTCATTTAAGGTTTGGTCACTTCTATTTGTATCTTATTCTTGTATTACATTTGTTTTGTTTTAAGTTTTCTCTTCTGTTGGAGTTTTAAGAGATCTTGGCTAGGGTCAGTTAGAAAAGTTAGCAAAGAATTTCTTAGCAAACAGTGAATAACATCAGTTAATTACTGGTGACTTTTGAGTTATCTGTCCCTACTATAAATCTGATATTGCACACTCCTCCCCTTCAAATCTCATCAGCTTATTCTACTGAGTTCCAATGAGTACAGAGAGATCATTTAAGAAGGCCCACCCCATTAGTTTCTCAAACTTAAATTATCTTATTATCTTCTATTTCCTCCCTTCACACTTAACCTAACAAAAAATGCACTTTATTCAGCTGCTTTTACTGTCTTTTTGTTTAATCCCACTTCATTACTTTATTTTGCTTTGCTGCTTGTTCTTAAAAGTGTTCAATTGCATTTTTCTGCTGCATTTATTACTGCTTGTTAGTAGCCTGATTAAATTGTAACTGTTATTCTAAGCCTTTTGGTTTAAGCACTTGGGCATCAGGCCAGTTGTTTTACATTAGTAAGGTTTGTGGTCTATATTCCTATGGCAGGAGAGGTAGCTTAAATCCTTCTAAGCTGGGAATTGCCGTTTGAAGGCTTAGTTGTTTGTTATTCTAAAAGTGTCTTTATTCTGGTTTAAGCACTTGGGTTTCAGGCCAGTTATTTTACATTAAGAAAGTTTGTGGTCTACATTCTTGCGGGAGGAAAGGAGTAGCTTCTTCCCTTTTGAGCTGGGAATTACTGGTTGAAGACTTATTGTGCCTGTTAGTTAATGGTACTACATATACAGAGCCTGTGGATATAGCAAACCTGTAGGCTGACAGGTTCAGTGAAAACTTCAATCCCCTGTTTCCACCACATTTACCCCAAAGCATCCCTAACACCTGTCCCCCACCTAGTATCTCCAAGGAGCAGGTCTTAAATGCCCGCTCCAAGGCCAAAAACACAGCTTTTATGGGACCAGATAACATCCCAGGATGTGTTCTACATGGGTTAAAATAGGAATAAGCATCACCATTGACCACACTTTCGAATCACAACCTAAGGACTGGCTTCATCCCAGCAGAATGGAAAACAGCTACCATCATCCCTTTGCACAAAAAGGGGTGCATCCACAGACCCCAGGAATGATAGACACATTAGCCTGACTAGCCTTATCTGCAAGGCCATGGAATGAATCATCATGGACCTTATTAACAAAGATATAGGAAATCTCCAAATGCTCAACCCCACACAATTTAGCTTTGTCAAGTGGAGATCATACGTGTTAAACTTGGTGGACTTCTTTGTGACCAAAGCATTACACAAGGCCAAATCTGTGCATACGGTCTACCTAGACTTAGCCAAGGTCTTTGACACAATCCTTTACTCAGGCTCATTGATACACTCATCCAGCTGGGTATCAACCTATGTATTGTCAGGTGGGTTGCAAACTGGCTCACTGACAGAACTCATAAGTCAAAATAGGGGACTCCACCTCCTCCAGCAGAACTGTAACTAGAGGTGTTTCACAGGGGTCTATATTATGTTTTCGAAGAGTCTATTCTTCAGACACATAATCATGGACAAATACACAGTGAATGCTGTAAAGCGCAAATGGACACGTCCACAAATTCTTTCCTCAGAAAAAAATTCAGTTGGCCGTTATTGGGAATTGCCCTTTTCTTCAATGTAGAGTGATCTCAGAGTTGGTTTATTTAGTTAGAGGGGTATGGGGGGCAAAGGTCCCCACATGATTAGTGTTTTAAAGTTTTGTTTTTTTTACGGCCACATGAATTTTTTCCCCGAGGAAAAAATTTGCAGACTTAGACATTCACGGTTTACAGCATTCGCTGTGTATTTGTCAATGATTATGTGTTCGAAGAGTAGACTCTTCCATCATATAATATAGACCCGTTTCACAGGGATCAGTTCTGGGACCCTTACTGTTTGGAATCTACTTCTGTGAAGTACAGGCTAAAACTCAAGGACTGTGGCTGACAAAGTTTGCTGATGACTGAAAACAGGGAGTGATCACCAAAACCCCTAGTGATGTCAACATCCTGCAAGAAGGTCTTACACAGACTAATGACTGGTGCCAAAGACATGGCCTTAAACTTAATGCAAAAAATGCATTATCATTCCCTTCAGTAAGGGTGATGTTCCTGCAAACTACCACATCAATAGCAATACCCTAAGCACACAGTCAGTGGTGAGAGATCTGGGCACACAGGTTGACAGCAACCTTAACTTCTATCACCCTGTCTCCATAGTGGTAAGAAGGATGCTTTATATTGCTCATCTCATAAGTAAGAGTATTGCCTCCAGAAATAAAGAGGTTATAACTCTCCTGTACTCTTTCCACATCAGGCCAATAATACAGTACAACACACTCCTTGGTATGTTCCTTTCCAAACACCTACAGCAATTGGAGAGATGACAAAGGTTCCTTACAAAGAAAATTCAGGGTCTTCAAGATCTGTCTTACGCGGAGAGACTAAAATCATTGTCACTTTACATTGTGTCATACAGACTGCTCAGAGGCAACCTGTGCCTTGCATATAGAGCAGTCTCTGACCCATCCTTAATGGAAATGTGCATATTCACAATTAAAATGGTGCACATGTCACTCACTCAAAGGATCTTAACCTGGTATGTGACATCAACAGAACTTGTTGGAGAAAGAGATTTGTGTCACAGAGGTTGCCCCATCTTTGGAACAAGCATCTTATTTATGTTAAACAAAACCCCTCATTGGCCCTATTTAAAGGCAATTCTGACAGTTGGATGGGTAACCGGAAATTCACCCTGGGGCTTCCACCTGTGTCCCTCTTGGACAGGGGCAAAAGGTGCTGATTTTAGTGTCTGCCTGAACCAGACACCCTTGGAAACATGGTCTGAACTTCACTAGGCTTGTCATCACCCAGGGGCCATTAGCCAAGTAACCTCCTATGATCCTATGAAACAGAACTCACATGTAAGAAATACAAAATTCAGCATAATATGCTTATCCAGTACAGCATTTTCCTACGCACCCCTTATGAACCCTGAAGTTTATAAAAGGCTTACAAAGCAAGTGCAAAATCAAACAGAAAATGAAGAAGGCCATAGGACTACATATCAACAGAAAACCCAAGAAAAGGAATTAAATCACCAGGAGATGAGTATGATGTGACCTGCTACACAAAACGAAGACATAGCTTCAAACAAGATACAGACTTAACATTTTTGTTTTACCCATCTTACTAATGCATGCTAACCATCTAACCCTGTCCCTAACCCTAACTCTAATCCTGTACCTTACCTTACAAAAAACCCTTTCCAAAACACTACCAGTATTCAGAAATGGCCCCGCCACCTTATTCATGTTTGCTAACCCTAACCTGAAACCTACCCCTGCCACTAAAGCAAGGCCTACACTTTATGCTACTAAAACATCTTTTTTTTCTTTTTTATTTGTCATTTGTTCACTGGCAAAAGACCGACTGGGCATAAAACCCATTTTCAGTGGAGACCTGGGGAGGAAAGTTTTATAGACATGTTTGTATACTTGCATAATATAACATGCTTAATAAGATAAATAGGATAAGGAGTTGTACAGTGGAGAAGAATAAAAGAAAGTGGCATACATGTAATAAACATATATATATATATATATATATATATATATATATATATATATATATATGTGTGTGTGTGTGTGTGTGTGTGCAGTTACAATAAGTTAAAATAAAATACTGCCCTGAAATATGACAATAAACAAACTAGAAGACATAACTTATGATTAACTTAAAAACACCTAAATAACAGAAGTAAGATAGTATTAAAGAAGAAAGGTGAAGCAAGGATGACATCTGAGGTAAAGAGGTGTTACATATGAGGAGAAAAGAAAGACACTGTGGTAGGGGAAAGGTAGAAAAACAAGTTGAAAGGAGGAATAGGACTAAGAGGGGAATTAAAAAGGTAAGAGGAGAGAGAGAGAGAGAGAGAGAGAGCGAGAAATGGAAGTGTTTTAAACCTGAAGAAAAACGATTTAAACCTGATGTAAAACAAGAACAGATCCAGGAGTTGAGCAGACATGCATTAAAAGAGAGCTGAAATGAGTACTAGTGGACCATTAACATGTTCTAATATCAATAAGGTGCACGTACCAAGCTTTTGCCACTGAACTGACTAATAAGCTATGACCTATTTGTTTTTTTCAATTTCCAGGAGTTATTTTTCAGTTGATCAAAGTGGAGAAATTGTGAGGTGATAGTTACAAATAGAACTGGTAGCTGGGCAGGAAGTAGAGTTATGTATCATTTTATGAGCAATAAGGAGATGAGTGTCTACAGGATTGCAATCTGGCTACCACTCTCTCAACAAAAACTGTTTTTCTCCCAGCAATTAAACAGAGTAGGTTATACATATAAAAACATTTGTTAAGCTTACTCTTACAGTGCTGTGTAACTAAGAGAGTCACTATTTTGGTCAGCCATAGGGCTCTTTTCTACTTGAGTGTTTACCTCCTTCCCCTGTAACTAAAGTGCACTGACTCTTACATTAGTGTCTCTCTGACCCTAATTTTTACAGGTATATATTGTACCTTTCTGGCTTTCTACACAAACATAGATTTCCTGTATCAAAGTTTTATTTATCTGACATCGAACAAGCAACCCTTATAAAAATCCTCAAAAGTGTATACTGCTGGTCTGTCTTTCCTGCTAAACATAAATAACATTAAGTTCTGAGTGCAGGTTTTAGGCCCTTACATTAAACTTACCTCTGGTGTGATGTCTTGAGTCAATCAAGGTCCCCCTCTAACCACTCCTACTGCCTTCACTCTTCCCCCACCCCCATTTTTCCTCAAACAGGTTAAACTGCTAAAACAGTAATTTCACCCTGCACTCCCTCACATAGCCCAGAAAATTATACCCTGCATCTATTAATTTATCCTGCAAGTGTATAACCTATAGATTAAAAATAGCCTAAAATTTGATGTAAAAAGAAACATATCTAAATACAGCCAAAACATTACCTTTACATATCATAAGCCCAGGGAAATACTTGAAGTCAGTGTTAGCCCCGCTCCGCTTGCCCTTGCTGCACTCGGACTCACTCTGCTCCCCTCCCTGCCCCCAATTCTGACCTGTCCCCACTACTCCAACATTTAAACTATGCTCAGCCATAGCTGTCAGCTGTAATATATATAAATATGGGTTACTTATAATACATTGACAGCCCACTACATCGAATTCCACTTCTCCGACATGGCAGAACATCGACAAATGAAGAGCCAAAGTTTCCCGCACACTAAGTTACCGTTTGGCCATCCAGAACTGAAAATCTGCCATTAAACAGACTACACAAATGTGGGGGGCTATGCCCCCCACACCCCCCTAACTTAATATTCCAACTCCAAGAATGCACTACTGGGGGGGGGGGTACGGGGCAAAGTTCAGGTGGATGGCCAAACAGTAACTTACCGTGCGGGGAAACTGGCTCTTCATTTGTCGATGTTCTGCCATGCCAGAGAAGTGAAATTCGATGTAGTGGGCTTTCAATGTACTAAGGGTAACCCATAAATACATATAGCCAGATTATTAAGAGACGATGACAGATTCTAGTTGCTGATTTGGTTATATAAAATATTGTTGGTGAAAGACCACCTTTTACCTTGAAGACTAAATGCAACTTTAAGAGATGACTTTCCTGTAATAGTTATGGAAAAATGTCCATCAGTTTGAATGATAAGAAAGGTATATAGCCTTGTAAATGCTATAATTACTATTAATATTAATAGCAGTGATTGTTTTGTACATCCAGTGACTCTGAAAAAATATTGTATGTATCACTGCACAGATTGTAATATTAGGTATCTTGTTTATACAGTAACTTGCTGCAAATAGAATAGTTTTTACACAAGGAAAACAGATGTCTGAAAGATAGGATTTATCAGCATTAATATGATATTAAGAAGCAGAATTTACATAATGTATTGGTGATACTTTTTGCCACAGATGGTCCTTTGCACATTTTTAAATATATGATGCTATAAGTGTTAAGAGATGATATTAGGGAGATGACATTAAGAATTTTACCAAGAATGAAAAATACAAATGGATAACTAGATTGAATGCAATTACACCACCAGGTCTCAATGAATTTTCTAGCCTTAAACATATTTTAAATAAGAGGAAATTAAGCCACTGATTTCATTTGGTGCACATACTGTATATTATATGACAATGTTATTCACTGGTCCATTAATACATCTAGCAGTGTAATGTTGTTAGCATATGTTATACATAAAGGTTTTGTTCATATATTTTTTAAGACTTGAAAAAAGCACTTCAATTTGGTGCAAAAAAGCTTGTTGAATAAAGCTTTTTATGAAGTATCTCTTCCTCTCTATGGTTCATGTCTGTATTTCTTGATTGTTAAAGCTTTTGTTTTTCATTGTGGCATGGTTAATCCTTGCTTTCGTGTTTTGGTTTAGACTGTGCTCTTTTTGGATTTGATGGAGGGAACATGGATGAAGGAGGAGACACAGAACCAGAATATACTCCTTGTTTATTTAATGGGACTGCTAAGAGAGATAGTGTTAGATATATTTTAGATATACAAGACAATCCTTTTTTAACTTTCTACTAAGACTTGCATAGAGTGTCATGAATTGATAGAATATAACAATGTTTTTACAAAATACAGAACTTTGAAGAGAAGATGTTAAAATATAACACAGATGCCAGAGGTTAGTGGCCACCCACTTCGACCTTACCATAGTAAATCCATATATATATATATATATATATATATATATATATATATATATATATATATATATATATATATTATCATCTGTATATGTATGCATGCATGTATGTGTGTGTCTCTGTATATATATATATATATATATATATATATATATATATATATATATATATATATATAGAGAGAGAGAGAGAGAGAGAGAGAGATTTTTTTACATAGAAATGAGAAGAGTTCTCCCAGAAATTTTGTGCAATTATTATTATAAGGGGGAGCTAGACAACAAGCATTATTATATTTATTATAAGAAAAGGGGGGAGGAGCTCTAGAAAATACGCATTAACTTTTCTTGCTTGCTGGTATGCTGGACACTTATAGACAAGGGAGGCTACATGTTAGTATGCTGAACAGGGAAATGCGGACCTTAAATATTAACACTGCCATGTATAATACTGAATTGAAATGGAATTTCTTGTAACTATCATAATGTATTGATCCAGTATGAAACAATTTCCTGCATGACTATGTGCATTACACAAATGTAGTACGTTCTTTTTGTTGCATCATAAAGTGCTACATGCACAGCAGTAGGTTTGGTTAACAGAAAGATTCAACACATCCACTGTTATTTATTGACATACATACAAAAAGTGATAATTCACAATCGGGCTTAGTCAACGTGCAGGTGAGAAAAATCCGTGAACTGTTTAAAGGCTTGAAGCTAGTACTGTTGGACTAGAAGCAGCAAACAACTGATGCATCAGCAATCACATATAGAAAGCACTTGTGCTACAGGAATTAGACAGTCACATTTAAATATGTGTTTGTTTTTTCAGGGCGCTGTGCCAAATGTGGGAGCTTCCCCACCACATCATCAAACTCTAAATGTAGTACCTCTGAAGTAACATCACCGCAAAATGAAAAGTAAACCTGATTTTTAGAAAAGACAAACCTCTGCTTTACTGCAAGCAAATGCAACTTCAGAGTTGGTATATGTAGACACTAGGGACATGGGGCAAACAATTCCACATCAGGAGGAATAGGGGACATAGCCTCCACTCACCCTCAAAGTACTGCATTAGCTATCTTAGTTTTCTGAGTATCAGTGCTATGTTAGTGCTATATCAAATAGTTGAGAGTAGCAGTACTCAACTACTGATACAAAAACCCATCAGAGTTAGAATTAAAATCACAAGTGCTTCATTATGTTCCCTTATAGAGAATCTTATTTTTAGTGAAATTAAGTGAGAATCAAATGACGTCAACTAGACGGGGACAGTACAAGTGAAAATAAGCATGGTGACCGTCTTGCATGTCATAGTGCATGTAAATAAGATGGCAATGGGGTGTGGTACAAAAGGAGAAAGAGAAAAAAAGAGATGTGAGAACAGTGCAGCAGCAAGAATCTAGGGATGGGAAGATGGCAAAGGATGTAAGTTTCATACTCTGATTATTCACTAAATGTTAGGAAAAGCAGGATGGAGAGGAGTTAAGCAGGGGCAGGAACGATGGAAAGATAACTCTCTTAAATGCCTTGTGCGGATGAGTGAAGAACCCAGAACATTTTCACAACATTTCATGCATATGGAGGAAGCTGATGAATTCCTTGTACTGCTAAAAAAATGAGTAAGTCATGAGGGACAATGGATGTAATATCACAGGAAAAAGTAGTTGTTTGTTTTCAGAATTACGTTTGTGTCTGGGCTATATATAAATGACATGAAATCTGTATTAATAGCCTTGGCAGGTCAACAGGAAACCTCAGTACAGAATTTTACATTTCTTCTATAGTATGATGAAGTAGAAATATGTGGACACAGACTTTTCTGCACACCCAAGAAATACACTAATTATATTCATTTGAAGGAAAGAAAAAGAGCTGACAAAACCAGGGAGGTATATAATCATTTCTGCACAGAAAAATGGAGGATGTGGGAATCAAAGCCTGGGTTACAGGAACCAGCTTATTAACATCTTATATTATGTACATACTATTAATATATCTATATATCACATATATTATAAGCATACTATCTTGTAGTAAAACCAAGTATTCCATTCAGAAGGCATTCCTCCTACTGAACTCAGTATATAGTCTATAAAAAAAATCTCAAAATGCAAATGATATACTCCTACTGCCAGACAAACAAGTAAATGCAAATTTTTGTAAGAAGGTATGTCCTCTATTCCCGTTAGTCATATATAGAATAATGTCTTGATTACACAATTCGCCTGACGTGCAGAGAGGCCTGGCACAGTAACCTCACAATCGTGCATAGTGTAGTGATTTCAACTAGCTGAGTTCAGGCAACTATAACTCAACCCTGACTGACTAGCATATAATCTCCACTCACCTACATATAATCCTTTTCACAAGTAGTGTAAACTCAAAATAGTTAACAGGCTTTCTGGCACAGAGTTAGATGGGAAAGTTCCTCTACAAAAGCATCTGAAATAGTTTCTGTTTGTTGAAGATTGGTAACGCATGTATGAATGTTATATATGTTTTGCATGTGCACACACTGTACACATTTAAGTGTCTTTATTTCTAGACTAGATGTTGATATAAACATGTCCTCACAGCACTCAAAATTCTTAAGGTTAATTCCTTTTCTACCCAGTATTTTGATACCATGTCTTCAGTGTTTACATGAAATCATGCAGCAGTATCATGTAGCTGTCTATATATTTACTGTGCATTTCTCTTACACACCATGCCAACAAAAAAAAAACACTTTCATATATCTATGAACATTTATTACATTCAGTATATATATTTACATATGTTGAAAAGAAAGCTTTCAACCTTTATGATGTAAATGGCTTTATTCTGCTTGTATAATATAGCATGCTGGATAAGAATTGAGATGTTACATGAATTTATTATTTGTGCAGTCAGGGTTTTAAATTAAAGGTACTGTGCTGGGAGTATAAATTTTAGCACTTTTGTTATGCTCCCTTACAAATATTCATCCTGAAAAAGGAATGCATAGGCACTTAGATGAATTGCTTCCAAAAGCAAGGATATGATTTCATCTGTTGCCTTTTCAACTATAGAATAATATAGCTCTCTGCATTACCATAGATGACAAAAAATTTACAACAAGTCAATTTTAAGTTTTCATTCTATGGACAAAAATTTTACATGTCAATTGTAAGTTTTTATTCTATGGTTCCTTTACCTCTTCTTCAATCTGGAAAGTTAAGAGTATTACATTTACTGATCTAATTTGCTTGCATGCAGTTTTTTTAATAAGATACTGTTCCTCATGAGCTGTTCTAATTTAAGCTTGTACAGCTGATTTTCTGACACTGCCTTTGACCCACAGTTTCAGAACACTACCCTCTGCAATTTAAGACTTCCAGGTTACTAAGAAGGAGATGATGACTCCTGCTCAATTAGACTGTACTAAAGGTCAACGCTCACTGAACACAGTGACCCTCCCTCATTATTCCACTGCTCCCTTAATAGTTTTCGTTTTTCATGAATAGCATCCACTTACATTCTAAAAGAAAGATGCTGAGATAAGCTAAGACAAGTTCACAAGATAGCTATTGTTTCAGGTTGCATTTACTGACAACCAACTATTCTAAGCTGTCACAAGTAAAAGTGTCCTTGTAACTTGTCATGTCACAGTAAAGGACAAGATAAAAAGACAGAGATTCATACAGAGGTGCCAGCAATTAAGCAGGCTTACAGGAATGCAAAAACAAAGAAAAAAGTTAAAAGTGGCTAGCATTCTTGAATGTTTGTTCTATAACTTTCAAATGAGTTTGAGAGTTGGAGTAACCTCCTTTAAAGAACATAAAATGATTGAAATAAATCATCATTAATGAATGCCAAATGAAAAA
>NC_056744.1:1728542599-1728747599 GCF_019279795.1 Protopterus annectens | reverse complement strand
AAATGTTAAAATGTGGAAGTGAGGTGTTTGGTTAAATATGCTTAATATCTGATAAAGTTAGATATGCTTAAAGTATGGATCTAGACTTGTAAAAAACATGTTTCATGACTTATGGTTTGACCATAAATCTTGTTTGCCTCCCCTGTGTACAAGTTACTATGAATATCTAATACATACCGTAACATATTCCATTTACCCATTGTTTTTTTTTTTTACTTTTGGATATGGTGCAGTTCTCTTATTCTTTTTAACAGTTTGTGGTTTGGAACTTGGTTTAAGCACAGCTGTACTATTCATAGTGATTTTTTAATCAATAGGAATAGAAATGTAGTCATTGTAGTTTATTCCGTTTTCAACAAATTGTGTTGATTTTTTTATTTGTTACTTTTATTCCTCTCTGGATTGTCGGGTGTATAGCTCATTGCCTTTCAGGAGTTCTTATTCAGTTGTAATTCTGGAATTATCTACTTCAGTTTCTGGAAAGTTTATTTTCTTTATGCATTTGTTAGAGATGGCGTTCTTTTTTTTTTGTTGTTTTTCATTTTTGCTAGTTTTTTTCTGTTTTCTTTATCTTTTGCTTCTAGGGTAAGCAGGTTTATGTGTTAGGTTGGGTGGAGGATACTTTCTAAATTTGGTTGATTCTGCCAGTGGCCTTGAGTGTGTGTCCTGCTCTACAACCAGCTGAGTACAGGAATTCATGTGTGGGGGATAAAACACAATTTAATAAGCTGTGCAGCAAGTTTGTATAATAATATTTATTCGGAAAAAGGTATGTTTGTGTATGTTTATGTATGTGTGTGTGCTTGTGTGTCTTAGTATGATATATATGTGAGAGAAGCGGTAGCTAGATATATAGATGCATGTATAGGTGTGTGCGTTTTACATGTATTCTGTGAAATGCAGATTGACAACAGTTTTTTTATGTAGTCACAAGCCATTGAATACATTTGTGGTTGAGTGTAAAAGTTATCAAAAGGTGCAAGATCAAATTTTGGTGGAGATATGTATGTGCAGTAGCAGTAAGTAGGGGTGAAGGTGTGTATGCAAGTGTTCTTGGGTTACGATTAAAGAATAGAGAAGCAGATATATTTTGTATTGTGCATGTATAGTGAGTGCATGAAGTGGGTCTGTGTGTCTTGTTTAGTGGTACCATTAGGGAAAAGGATTGTAGTAATGTAATGTGTAGGGTTTAGGGTTGGGGTTAAGGACAGAGGTAGGGTGGAATAATGTTGACGTATTATTTATTTATTTATTGTCATTTGTTAACTGGGTTGGTCCAACTGAGCTAAAGGCTCATTTTCAGTGGAGACCTGAGGAGAAAAACTCCAATTACAATTACAGACATGTCAAAAAACAGTAATTAATACAAAGACTAAACATTACAACAGTAATATTGACAAGAAACATTTACATAAAATAAAATTAACAAAGACAATATATTTGTATATAAATTTCAAAAAATCCAATACAATAGTGGCAGGATGATCCCCGAGTAGGAATATTTACAAAACCTGATTGTAGATGTACTGTAAAGAAGAGCAAGAAAGAAAGGCAGATAAAGAGAGAGAAAAACTTAGACTAATCAAAAGTAGCATTTAGGAAGAAATCAGTTAGAGATCAGGTTGGAGCTTGGCAAGGGCAGAATCAGGTCTTAAGAAGATAGTGTTTGAGTTGCAGTTTGAAATGGAACTTATGGGGGATACTTCTTATTTTAAGTGGAAAGAAGTTCCAGGTGTGAGCTACAGAGTATTTATATAGGGAATTACAGATATTTTTTGATGGTTTGCAAATGTCAAGAGGATGTTTGTCAGATGTACGAAGCTGATGTCGGGGGGTTATATAGAGATACAATATTAGAGCTGGAGGGACAGGAAGTGGGATTATAAAGAACTGAGTGTGTGATATGCAGTTGTGAAAGAAACAATTGTTTAGGGAATTCAGGGCATTGTAATGATTTAAGGGCGAGGCAGTGGTGGGATTTCTAAGGGAGATTAGAGACAAATCTAGCTATTTTATTGTATGTTTGCTCTAGTTTAGAGAGAAGTGAAGACTGAAGATTAGTAAAAACTGGAGCTGCATACAAAAGACAGGGTAATAGGAGAGACAGGGCCAGGGAGGGTTTGGTTCAAGGTGAAAGCAGTTTGTGGTTTTGGTACAGAAGACCAAGTTTCTGGTGTTTTTTTTTTTTTATGCAATGATGGATATGTATGTCAAATTTTAATTCTTTGTCAATTATAACACCAAGTAATTTAGTATGGGGTTCTGGTCTGATAGAGGTATTGTAGAGGGATGTAATAGAGAAAGTGGATTTGTGTGTTGCCAGTTTTTTAGGAAGGAAAAGTAGAAGTTTAGTTTTCTTGGATTTAGAATTAGTTAATTATCACTGAGCCAGGTTTTGATGGATGCAAAAGTGTCTTGGGTATGAGCAAGGAGTTCTGGGATGCTGTGGGCAGTGGTAATAAGGGTCGAGTCCATCAGCATATTGTAAAAGTGTGGAGAGCTTGGTAGCAAAGCATAAACTGTTAGTAAAAATATTGAACAAGAGAGGACCTAATATAGAACCTTGGGGGACACCGGTGTTAATAGGAAGAAATGGGGAGGAGATAGTTTTCCAGCATATAGATTGTTTTCTATTAGATAAATAGCTAGGAAACCAGCTTAATGAAGGGGTGGAGAGATGAAAGTTAGAAAGTTTAGTTATCAGTTTAGAGAGAGAGAGAGTATCAAATGCTTTGGCGAGGTGGGCTTGCCAAAGTTAGTTTCAGTGACAGTAAAAATTTTGAAACTGCCTTCAGCAAACATTACAAAACATTACTTTTTTGAGGGGTGCAAGTACCCCAACACCCCCATATCCCTTAAACTTATGTATACCAACTCAGGGATTGCACAACAGTGGAGAAAATTGCAGTTGCCACTGTTAGAGAAGTTAGTTTTTATGTTCATCGAAATTAACTTTTCATACATCCCTAGTAGGCTTAGGGTTAGCACATATGAGTAAGATGGCGCAGGGCTGTTTTTTCTTTTTTTTTTTCTTCTTATCCTAGGTACTTATTTGATACTATGTTAAACATTTGTTGAGAATGAGATTCATTTGTTGTACAAGAGGTATTACTGCTTTGGTATCACTTATTTTTGTGGAATTCTTTCACTGTCAAATTTTTCAACTTGTAATGCAGAGATCTGTTAGTTTTTGATTTCTGCAGAGTGTATCCAGGACTTGATTACATCGTGGATGATGCATATTCTTCTAACAAGCTGTTTTTATAATCACTTGTATTGTCCATGGCTACTATTCATATGAGTCAGTGGTGATAATAAGGAGAATGTTAAGTGTTCATCTCTACTTAGTGGTCTTATTTCTTCATACGGAATGTATCTCATCACAGACATTTGTCAGGGGTTTCATATAGTGGTACTTAAAACGTTTCTAATGTATTTTTGGATGCAATCTGTTTTACTTGTTATGTGATCCTCTGTTTTAGTCTTAGTGTTTGTTTCCTTTGTATAATTGATTATCACCACAGTATAGCTCTCTGTTTTCTTGGTTGCATCATAGTAGAAAACATAACAAGACTATTTGTGGTAATGACTTCTGTAACTAATTTGTGTTATAGAGAATTAGTACTTCAGAATCATAATATTTATGAGATCCGTTACATTTTACAAGCAGAGTGAGTTGCTTCTGTAGTTTTAGTTATTAGTATTGCATGGAGAAACTCTATTTTTGTATCACATTTTAATAGTTTCATATTTAATTCATAGATTCATAGACTGTTGCTATGCTAATGACCCAGGAGCCTTTTTAAGCCTAGCAAGTTTTCCCAAAAGAATAATGATGTCAGGCATTTAAAAGCTACCTCAGTCCATAATGGACATGGGTGCGAGGCCTGGTGTAAATTTCCTATTCCCCATCCACTGGTCTAGGTTGTGCTTAAACTGGTTAATAGACAAACATGGATGGAAAGCCTGTTCCATAGGCGGGGCAGTTTCTGGAACACACATATGTCTCTCCAATATGTTTTGTTTAAGTCACAGACAAAATTCAAGACCCTAGACCTTGTATTTCTGGTATTCTTTGACTTATGAATATGAAGGAGATTCATAAGTGTGGGGTTTGCAGATGCCTTGTAAGCCAGGCATACATCACCCCTCAGCAATCTATAGGAGACTGACTAGAGGGAAAGGACTTTAAGCCACTCTGCATAAGGCAGGTTTGTTATGCCTTGAATTGTTTTTGTAAAGAACCTTTGAGATCACTGTAGTTGCACATGCCTGGTCAGGTACAAACCAAAGGGAGCATTGTACAATATGGTTGGTCTGATAAGGGAAGAGTGCAGTGGGATAATGACCTCTTTGGATCTAGATGCCATGCCCTTATTTAAAAGTTGCACAACATAAAAAGATTTCCTCACCACTGTGGCCATGTGGTGATCGAAGGAAAGGCTACTGTCTACATGCATACCCAAATCCCTGACCACTGGGAAAACTCTTAGGGGGTGTATTATCAACATGGTAATTACCTGGGATGGTTGACTTCTCAAAGGGTACAATTACACATTGAGTTTAAGACTATGGCTTTGGCATTTTTGTTAGTCAGAGACAGACCTTCTTGAAGAATGCTAGTTTCTGCAGGGGAGTCAATGATAACTCCCAGCTTGCAATCATCTGCAAACTTAGTCAGCCATAAACTTTCAGAATTTGCTTCCATTTCAGAGAAATAGATGTCAAAAAGGACTGGGTCCAGTATTGAGCCCTAGCGGACTCCACTAGTGAATGGCCTCTTGGTAGAGGTGGCCTCACTTATTTTGACCACGTAGGTCCTATCAGTGACCCAGTTGGCTATCCAGAGAGTGGTAAAAAGGTTTATACGTAAATTAGTGAGCTTGTTTATAATGCCTGAGTGGGGTATTGTATTAAAAGCCTTAGCCAGGTCATGGTAAACTGTATTTACAGCCTTACCTTCATCCAGTGCTTTGGTGACCCTTTCAAAAACGTCCACCAAATTTAATAGGCATGACATTCCTTTAATATAGCTGAGCTGTGATGGGGCTAGTGTTTGCACGTTACCTATGTCCTCATTTATCATGTCCATGATGATTGTTTCCATGGCCTTACATATGAGGCTGATAAGACTTATGGACCTGTAGTTACCCAGCTCAGTGGTTGGACTTTGTGCAAGGGAATGACTGTAGCCAACTTCCATTCCTTGGACACGAAATCTGACTAAAGGCTCTAGATGAAGAGTGATTGAAGTGGACCAGAGATGCCCTGTCTCATGCTATTTATTAAATACCCTGAGATGCTGTTGGAGTTCATCAATGTAGTGTTTTTGGCCTTGGAAAATGCATTGATGACCTGCTCCCTAATAATGGTTGGGGGGGTTATGTTATGTATTCTTTGGACTGTCAGGGGGAGTGGGGGGAGAAATTTGAGCTTAATCTGTCAGCCAAAAGTTTGGCAATGGCCTCCTGTTCAGTGTGGGTGAAGCCATTTACAGTAAGTTGTGCACTTTGTTGTGTATTTTCTCTGAGGTTACAGACATATCTGTGAAAATCTTTGTGGTTTTCCTTTGCACAAGAAGCTATTTTTCTTCAAATGTAGCCTTTGAAGTATCAATTAACCCTCTTAGCTGCCTGTTTAGATTGGTCAGGGGGCTTTTAGTATGCATGGATTGGTTCTTCCTACACAGAGTCAAGATTTCCTTTTCTTTTGTTGTATAACTGATTGATATTGTAATTCCACCAGGGTGGCTTGTCTTTAGAGTTTGTCTTATTCTTAATACAAGTGGGCACAGCTCGCTCTATACCTCTATTATTATGGCTATACAAAGATTTTGTAAATAGCTTAGAGTATTCTCTTTTGTTTACTGGGTTTGGGGGGGGGGTGCTTGGAATTTAGACAAGGTTTTGCTTAGCAGGCAGATATTAGCCTTGGAATCATTCTTAAAGGTTTTTGGTTTCAGTGGTTACCTGGATTTAATTTTTATTTCAAGTAAAATGACTTTATGGTCAGATCTTATGAGAGAAGATATTACATTGTGTGAGGACCATTGCCCCCCCCCCCCCCATGTTTGTGAGTACAAGGTCAAGGACGTTTGTATCCAATGCTTTAGTTTACTGATGTCATTATTAAACATCCATATTCTATACTATTTTTCTGATGTGACATATTTTTGCAATTCTTTTTTTTTCCTTTTTAAATAGTTTTCTGTTAGTTTTCCTTACCATACATACATACATACATACATACATGCAAATATTTCAGGCATGGGCAATAATGCCGATATAAACAAAAAAAAAAAAACAAGTCCTGTAATAAGTGTCCAAGTTGTTTTAAAAATACCTCTACTACTCTTAGATAAACCCAAGCACTGCCAGAGATAGTTGACTTTAAATGCCCAAATACCTGAACAGGGTCTCCTCTAAAATATGTTTAGGGGACACTCTACAATATCAGCTATTTTAATCTTTCATAATAACTTATGCTTTCACATGCATGAATGTTCTTGTTATATTTCCATTGTACTCTTTCCACATTTTTCTTATAAGTTTTCCATATTATTATTCTATACTTTAGCTTGAGTCTGATGCAATACTTACAAGCAATGTCTTCATCGGTTTTGATTTTAAAAACGGTGTAAATCTTTTTATACAGCCTATAGTTTTTATAATTATCATTATCCAATTAATTTATATGATCAGAGAAACTCAAAGCTCAATGAACCAATATATCAAGCTCCCCAGATCCATAGTTTCAATCACAGTTTGATGCATCAAATATTCACTCTTTAACTCGTATACTTATTTTGATGTATTTATTTGTATATTATTCTCCTGTGGCCAACTAACCAATTTACTCAGGCTCTTTCACAGAAATACCCTGTCTGTAACAAATGCAATCAGCATTTCAATTTTCAAGTCATCTGCATACAGACTGTGGAGCACCTCATTTCAAAAAGGTAACTATAAAGATATAACCTAAACAAATTTGGGCCCAGGACAAAGGCCTTTGGGACACCCTGACTTTAACTTAAGAATTCCACCTGTTCGATTACTTTATGATATTTTCCACAGTGTACTTGTATGGCATGCAACCATTCATCGTATCAAGATTACCTCTCTCTCCCCTTCATCTGTCCCTAAAGCTATACCTGAAACTGGCTCGCCTCTAGTTATCACATAAGACCAAGAACTAAATGTGCTATCAAAAGCAAAAAGTACTACATTAATGGGTCCTGACAATATCCATGGATGCATCTTAAATAGCATGAAGCACAATTTAGCCACACCCTTAATAACTCTGTTCAGTCTATCCCTCCATACAGGTTGTGCACCAAGCAAATCGAGAACAACTACAGTCATTCCCACCATAAGGGAGGACCTTCCACAGACCCAGACAATTACTGACCCATAACTCTTACTAGTCTCATATGTAAACTCATGGAAAGACTTATCATGGAGTTAATCAATTAGGACATAGGGAATCTCCAAACACTGAACATGTCTCAGTTTGGATTCATCAAGGGCAGGTCATGCGTACTCATCTTGGTGGATTATTGGAAATGGTCATCAAAGCAATGGATGAAGGTAAAATGTCACAGACTGCATACATTAACCTGACCAAAGCTTTTGAAACAATTCCCTACTCAGGCATAGAAGAAAAGCTAAATAAACTGGCACTAAACCCTGGTGTCACCCATTGGATTGCCAACCAGTTCATTGATAGGATGCAGAAAATCAAACTAGGGGAAGTTACCTTCACAAAGAGACCAGTCGTCAGTGGTGCTCCCCCTGGGTTCTGTGCTGGGACTTCTCTTGTTCTACATCAAAGTTTCTGAAAAAAAGCCAATATCAAAGGGCTCTAGAAGACTATGTTTGCAGAAAACTGCAAACTAGGAGCAGTCATTGAATCCCCAAATGACTTAGCCATCCTACCTGGAAGGTTTATCCCAAATAAATAACTGGTGCCAAAATCATGCACTGAAACTAAATGCCAAAAAATGCATTTTTGTATCCTCTCTACCCAGGGAGCTACCACATTGACAAAACAGCCCTAAGGGTTGACCCAGTTATTCATGATCTGGGAACTTATGTGTACAGTGACCTACCTTTCAACCAACATGTCTCCATTGTTGTAAGAACGTCCTTCTGTATTACACAGCTTATAAACAAAGGAATTTTGTCTAGCTCTAGGGATGTCATTGTCCCCCTTTACTCAGCCCTCATTAGGCTAATCATTGAGCATAATGCCCCCTTTGGTAAATATCTGACCAGACACATGCAACAACTGGAATGCTCACATAGATACCTTAATAAAAGGATGCATGGCCTAAAGAACATGTTCGAAATGGACTGACTCAAAGCCCTGTCACTATACTCGGTATCCTACAGACTGCTAAGAGGTGACTTGTGTCTGCCATACAAGGCATCCTCTGACCCAGTACTGACAGACTTCCTGCACATCAGCAAGTCAAATGACATTAGAAATACTCAGTCTATGGATCTAAACCTCACCCACTACATCAGCAGAACAATGTGGCAGGACGGGTGTATCTCTCAAAAGATATAGCTGCTATGGAACAGACTACCCATCCACATAAAACAATGCTCATTTCTGTCCATATTCAAGTGCAACTTACATCTGTGGATCAGAAACAGAAAATTTACCCCAGGACTGGCCCTGTACTAACCAAATAGGGAAGGTTATTTCAAGCACAAAAAGGAAATTAGTTGGGCTTAAAATGACCAGCAGGGGCAGCTAGACTAGTACTTACCTATGAACCTATAACCCTATTGCATTAATACCTAGTGGTCAGTATTTTGTTTATAAGTCTATCAAAGGTGGAAGATGGGTATATATAGATAATACTACAGCAATTTGTTTCATTTATAGTTGTTATCGTATTATCACAGAGCACCATGTTGCGGGTAGTTATAGACCTCAATTTACAGGTGATATATGGCTTCAAGTTTCGATATTTCCAGTTCTGAAACTAATCTATCTAAAATAAACTTCTCATTATTTTTCCAGTACAAGAAAGTAGACCATTTGGTCTATTTGAATCTAGGTTTGTTCTGCTCCTCCTTCCCTTAAAGATTTATTTAACAAATACATATCTCCATTCACTGTCACTTTTTAAATTATCTCTTTTACTTATAATAATTTTTATACCTCATATCTCCAATTATTGAGTGTTAAGTATATACCCTAAATAAACCATTATTACCATCTGCCACTTTATTATTACAATTCTCACATTTTATACCACACATTTAGGGAACCACAGTATGTTCACACGTATTGTCCAAAATGTATTTTGTACTTTCTTGCAAAATATTTTTTTCTTATAATTTCATTCTTTTTTTTTTTTTTTTTTTTTTTCTTGTTTTTTTTAATTAAACTCTTGTACAGCATTACAGGACCCCCGGAGTACCCAGCTATTGTTATTAATTTTCCCTTGAAGATAAGCTTGGTAGTTGTTGAAGGGCAAATTATTACTAATCTCAACTGATTCATTATGAAGCTTACTGCCTAAATTGTTGTCCTTATTATATACGTTCTCATCAAAAAACTTTACTTTTCCTTTCTCAACATTAACGTAAAATATTTATGGTCAAAATATTATTTTGCATCAGTTAGAAACTATATTAACTGAATGTGTTCATCCCTACATATTAAAACAATCATAACTATACCACACACACACAGAAAGTACATTATTTATTAATCCATATATTCATTCTTTTTTTATGTCATTAAAATATTTACTTAGCTTAGTGCAGTGAGAGTTCTATGCCTTGTAACTGCTAATAAATGTTCCCATCAGACTGTTGAAGAAGTACTGGTAATTAATTTCGAAAAAGGTTGCTAAAATAAAGATTATTATTTCATGGTCACCCTTTTTTTTTTTTTTTTTTTTACTAGCACACTTGCCTTTGGTGCAAAAGGCTATGGGATCTATACCCTAGCAGGTAGATGGATTGCTGACATTGAAGTGCAGCATACGAGGGATGCTGTACTCCTGAGTTTGGAGTCCTTCAGATGAGAAATTAAACCGAGGCCTCATCTGCTTGCGTTGGTGGTAGCTCAAATGGTTGTAAAAGATCCTACAGTGCCTATCAAAAAGAGGAGTAATTTAATTAACACAAGTTAAACACTGTATTTACATATTTACAAAATACACATATTTACAGGTACATACCTACACATTCCTATAGCATCATTATTATTCTTCCATAACTGACCCACAGTCCTTCCACAATCAGTATAATTTTTCTCAATATGTTAGCCAAAATCCATTTCACATTAAACATTTCATTTGATCTTTCATTCCAGATATCCCATATTACATAAAATAATCTACCCTTCTTACATATTCTTTTTTCTTTTTTTATATCTATACACCTATATATATATATATATATATATATATATATACACACACATATATATATATATATAGATATTGTTTATGTGATTAATAATCTCAAAGAATTCTTCTTCACACAACTTTTTTATGAGTTTCACCACTCTGTCACTTTTCAAAAAAAACATGCTCTATTGTCTCTTCCTCCTCACAAAATAAACACACTCTTTCAACTTTCTTTTTATATGGCATATTCCCCTTTACTGGTAACCTATGTATTACTAGTCTCCATAAGAAATCCTGATGCTCTGCAATCTCAGTACACCATATTTCCTTTGTTTATTGGCTTTCCTTACTTCTTTTCATAAATGTTCCCATGGATTTACATAATCATTTCATCACATTGTTTGGATGTGCCTTCAGTACTTCTTTATGTCATCAGTTTTCAAGTTCTGTGTTAGTATTTTTTCTTGCTAATTTTTCATTTCTTCATTTATATAATCTTTATCTAGTTTTCTTATTCTCATCATCTCCTATTTTTGTACTTATATTTTATTATTTTTATTCTTAATTTCTCATTCTCTTCCTTTACCAACTTTAATACCCTACACAAGTTTAAATAAGAAGAATAAACAACCAGATTTAATAACCCAACCCCCTTTATCTTCACTCATATGCAACATACCTCTTTTCACTGGGTTTAATCTCGAACCTCATATGAAAGAAAACACTAACAGCACAATTTATTTTTTCAGATTTTTTCTGGGATCATATAAACATTTAACATATATGCCATTTTCCCATTAACAGAATTCACCAGATAAATCATTTTCTTTAATGCAAATCTACAAGTCTTCCACATAAGACATATTTCTTTCATTTCTTTTATCAAACTCTTCATTGCCTCATCGCTACTTAATTTTCACAAATGTTATCCCCTAACAAAGATACTGCATTCATTGAAAAATAGGTTCCCAATTACGCAGTCACAGATGCAGGTTGTCAAATACATCTTTGTTGAACAGTAAAGCACGAAAAGGCAAAATAGCGAAGTGACTTTCCCTGGGAAAGAATTTGTTTGGCCACTTTCGCTACTTTGCCTTTATTCAGCACTGCAGTGCAATCTCGGAGTTGGTATATTTAAGTAGGGGGATGTGGGGGCACAACCCCCCATGTCGGGGGTTGGGGAGGCAAAGCCCTCCACATTAAGTAATGTATTACTGTTTTTTTTTGGGGGGGGGGTTTGGAACAGTGATTGTTTTCCATTGGAAAATAATCACTGTTCTGAAGGTTTGACGTTGTAAGCTTTCGCTTACATGGGGTTGATTATCTGTCGTTCACTCTTTTGAGCGTGCAATGATAATATAGACCTGAAAAATATACTCCCCCATTTTTCACAACATCATCCAAACCCTTACTTCTATTTTTATTGAAGAGCAGTCCTATTTCCTTTTTGAAACATCCATTCAGACAAACCAACTCTTTACTCATCCAAATTTTATTCTTAGCATCCACAACTATATAATCTGCATATGTCAAAACTAATGTATTCAACTACTTCCTTTTGATCACATATCCAGCATCTCATTTTATAAGCTACTTTACTCACTATCATATTCATTACTAACACAAACAATATCACTCTCATGGGACATCCTTATCTTATACAACAATTCATGCATATTTCTTTACTTAGTCATGCATCCTCTAAAACTCTCAATCTATTATTTTGATATGCTGACATGCACACTGTTCTAATTCTGTTACTTATTCCATACTTTTCCATAAAATACCACAAATCATCATGTCTTATTGTATCAAATGTACCTACCATAAGTTTCACATCTTCTGTTTTCCTTATAATATCATCTACAATATCTTGAACCCCTAATAATAATAATAATTCCTGGCATCCTGTCCCTTTTATACCACATATACTTTCTTCCATCATTTTTTTATTTATTTTTATTTATCATTTGTTGACTGGGAAAGTCCAACTAGGAAAGAGCCTATTTTCATGGAGGCCCGGGGAGAAACACTCCAAACACATCTTTGGATTGTGGGAAGAAACCAGAGTACCCAGAGGAAACCCACGTGAATGTAAAGAGAACATGCAAACTCTGCACAGAAGGCACCCCAACCAAGAATCTAACCAGAGAACTTCTTGCTGTGAGGCGACAATGTTTACCGCTGCACCACTGTGCCACCCAAATGTCCTTCCTTCATCCTTCCTTCCATTCTCCTCAGTACTATTCTCATACAAAATTATAATCTGTATTATTTAATATGATAGGTCTTCAATGTTTTATTTCATTCTTTTCATCTTTCTTTCATATAAATTTTAATATCCTACTACATAACATTTCATAAATGTGCCTTTCTTTCAACCATACATTCAAAACTTTTACAAAATACTCTGTTTACAAATCTCTTAATTTCTCTACAGTTCATCCCCTATACCATCTGGACCTGATACCAAGTCAATATTTACTTTCCTAAGTACTTCATCCAATTCACATGTAGTAATTTATTTTTCAAAATTTTTCTTAACACATTCTTGATTTTTTTAATTCCATTCTATCTTATTTTCTTTTGTTTACCCTTATACATATTTCCTACATGCGGTACTACAATGCCCATAAATTATTCTTGTGTTTTTTTTACCTCTTCTTTTACATTTTTCATTTCCCTCATTATACTAATAACCTCCTTTACTATTTTACCAAAATGTGCAGATACCTCATCCCTTCTCTGTTGTAAGTGCTATTTCTACTTAAACAATAATGTCATAATTTTTTCTCAATTCCTTTTATGTTTCCTTTTCCATATCATAATACTCTTTTGTATTCATCTCTAAATTCTCTAATACATTTCTATACATCTTTCCATATTTCACTTTGTCTTCCTTTCTTACATCATCCCACAATTGAAAAAATACATTTTCTATACTTCTTTTTAAATTCAATCCACCATTTAGATCAATTTTTATAAAAGTCTTTCATTGTTATATGATCACTCCATACTTGCAATGCTTCCCACTCTCCAAATTATTCCCATAATTTCTCATTTATTTTTTTATTCGCTTTCCTATTTTAATATACTCCCTTTTTTCCATCACCTCCATCCAAACTGCTAAATTGTATCACCATCTGCTACATTCAGACCTTCTGAAAGTACAAAAAAAAATCAATTTCAGATCCAACTGTGCATCTTTTATAAGTACATTTACTTTTATTGCACACAACTAACTTACCACATTTTATCACTTCTGGTATTTTTTAACACACTTCCCTTTCTTTTTACATTTCCCCCATAAATCACAATTAAAGTACCCTGGAATAATAGTTTTTATGTTAATCACCACATAATCTAATATTTGTTGCAAACTTTCTCTTTCCTTGCCATTTGTACATACATATAATGCTATAATTCTGTAAACATATTCTCTCCACCTCATGTCCACAACAGTTAATCTTCCCTTCCTTACCAATGTTATATGTAATATTTTACAGTTTTTTATACCAGAACAACATTCAGTTCCTAAACTCCATATTATATTTCCACCTCAAAATTTTTTTCTTTGCAATCTTTATTCACTTATCAGGAGTCTTACATCCTCTACGAGAATAACATCTACATCACATTTAGCACACCATTCATGTGTCCCTATCCTTCTTATAACATTAAGAATACTAGTCACATTTACTGAAAACAGTCTAAAGTTGTTACTTTTCCTTCTTTTTAAGTTTAAGAGAAGTATTTCAAAATTTTTTGTTTTTGTATATTCTTTCTCCATTTGATTATTTTTCTGAGTTTATGTACAACTGTGCCTTGATCCTCAGAATCAGATTGTTCACTATTTTCATTAACTGAAACACATCAAAAACTACTCCTTACCTTTATTTTTAATCTTAGGTGATATATTATTAAATCTTTCATTCCACACCCTTACACTAGCATGTATCAACTTTCTTTTTCTAACATCCTTTACACTCCCTTCAAAAACATCTGACTTATTACTTTGAATTTATTCTTCATTTTCAGCACTCTCAGTACAATTACCTTTATCTTCCTGCAATATAACATTTTATCTAAGTAATCTTTTATTACTTTATCCTCTTTTTCATTAACACCTTTCCCCCTACTTCCTGACATTACAATGCTTTCTTCATCATCCTGTTCAACATCATATTGCTTATTTTTTTATCAGTCAAACCAAAATGCCCTGCACTTACAAGTCTTTGGCTTTCCCATGTACCTAATTGTTCCTCTGTTACCATCTACATATATAAAACTCTTCCCAAATACCCATCTCTTTAACTTTCACAGTGTCAGAAACTGTATAACATATAAATGAAAAATAATTTTTAACATCTTTGACCTCAGTTTCATCAATGTGAAACTGAGGAAACACTTTTTTTAAAGTGAATCCCTTGCCCAGAAAATATAAATTAATTTCATTGGTAACAGTCCTTTTTTCACAATTAAACAAAAATTTTATTCAAATGTTAAGTCATAAAATGTGTCTTTCCCCAAATTAATTAAGGCTTTAATGTATTTTGTTTCAATACCCAATGGTAACGATAAATTATTCCACATACAATATCTTTCCATTATTTCTTCTTTCTTACCTGAAAAACACATCTTTTTTTTCTTTTTAATAAAGTTTAAAATACTTTTTGTTCTTCCAACTGCATCAACATACGATTTTTTAGATTGCATCCCACCTGTAACCGTATGTCCATCCAACGCACGACTTATTTCCTTTCTGCCATTCTGAAAACCTGTTCCATCATAACTGACTGTGAAATCCTAGACTCTTCTCAAGTATCACCTTTGTTCAATAAACTAACCAGTTTTCAATAGGCAAATCTCCAGAAGCAATTTCAGTTTCAGCAACTTCTTCAAAATCCTGAAGTTTAAAGTCAGCTACATGCTGACTATTTGGACTATCCACTCACTTTTTAACAGTCTTCTGTTCATCTGACAGAACCACACTGCTATCACCAACAGAACAACTCTCTTCTCCGTCTATTACTTGCACAGCTTTATGATGTTTAATCAATGAAGTAACACCACTTCTATTATTAATTTCCCCTAATGTGTGTACATCAATCACAATATGTTTCTGTTTTTATTACATAAAAAGAGTGGCTACACAGTCTATATCATGCACCACATGCAGAGTATTGCAGTCACTAAAGTCATTAAACCAATATAATCATCTAATATTAAGATGTAAAACAAATAGTATTCATTTTTAGTGTATTTACATGTATGGTGACTGCAATATTTGTATTTTTCTTTTAAAAATGCTATATCCACCAAATGCCTGCTTCCATCATTATGTCGGAGTCTATTAGCTATAATTCTATGGCCCAAGCCTTTTGACTGCCACTTTGAAAGCAAATTCCTAATACCTCCATCCATGTCATAACTATTATTACTGAATTAAGTAGAGTTGAACTGGAATAACATGATAAATGCATTGTACAATGTTAAACGTGATTATTTAAATACAGAGGAATAATGTATTATATTCCTTCAACAGTGATGTATCTAAAGTAATTAACAAAGCTGCCAAATGTAGTTACATTCTAGTTTGGTATCTTTGAACACATCATAGAACGATTAATAATGAAATGTTCTCAGGAACATTGAGTATTCAATGACAGAGTTGCTCAGAAAGCAGGTTAAAACTTTTTTTTTTGAAAAATGCCTATTATCAAAGCATAACTTTCCATGTAATAATTTGATAGTGAAATTCCCTGTAACTCCATCTAAATATATTTTTTACAATAACTATGCACATTATTATACTGTCTGCAAGGCATATAAATTATTTTTGATAGTGATAATTTGTATGAGATGTCAATACAATTTAGTACAAAATAGAGGTCTTTCTTAATGGAAGTTACAGTAAGAAAAATAGACACTACAGATTGTTACAAATCAAAGCTGATATTCTTAATAACGTAGAAAGGTATCTTGCTGCACTAGATATGGTCACCCTGTCCCTGTAAACTTATTCTGAGTATACTGCAGGACAGAGGACTACTAAATACTGTTCAATGAACACAAACCTAAATACAGATGATGAAAATGATTTTTGTTAGACACACTGAATTTTGAAAAAAAAAATGTATAGCTTAAGGGAAGCTGTATCACAAATTAGATGCACTGCCATGAGAAATGAGACCCAAAATGGCTACCTCTTACACAAATTTACTGATAGGTTGGTGAGAAAAGAAACATTTTCACAGTAAAGAAGCTAATAAGTCTTTTTATTGGATTTTCAGAATAATTGATACATAATGTATTAATCTTCTGGACAGATAGTTTTGAATAATGCTGTCCATTCTTCAAACGTATTAGTTCATGTTATATAGATTTGTCATTTGGAGCACAGATTAGTCAGTTCATATGGCATATCTAGATATTTAAATGAAAGTTCATTCTGTTGGTACTGTAATAACTAGTTTACATAGATAAATAACAAACATTCTTCTGAAAACATATAGCTGGTATGTTTTGCATGTGGCACATGATAATCCTAAATCTGAATTATTATGAGTAAAGACAACTTGTTTGCAAAAAGGGACCTGAATAATTATTCTCTCCACTTTTAGAAATGGAAAAAGTCTTGGGGAGAAGAGATTTAAGAAAAATCCAAAATAAAGGAAAAGAGAAAGTGAATATTCAGAAAGATAAAATTAGCTTTGATACTTATGTACAATGACAGACTAGGAATTATTAGAAAGTGCCTTAATAATTAATAAAAATGTTCATCAGGTTCCAAGGCTGATACTTTATATAGAAATGGCAAAATTATTGATTAATCATTAGTACATTATTTATTTTATTTATTTATTTGCAGTTGGTTTACCAGGATAGTCCATTGGGCCAAAATTAACCCGTTTTCAATGGAGTCCTGGGGAGAAAAGCTCCAAACAATCGATGTTACAGTAGGTTATATGATAGTTATACAATTGTAAAGATTCAAGCAAAAAATACAAATAATACAGCAAACTTTACAAATAATACAAACTAGTGATGAAACTTACAGATGATACAGACTAAAGAAGGAATGTAGCAAAGTAAATAATGAGAAGTCAATTACATATCAGGAATCATACACTTAAGAGGTACAGCGTAGTGTATTCTTGCAGGTACAATAATAATAATAAGAATGTACGAGTTAGGAGAAATGATAAAAGGAAATTGCAGGTGTAATCAGGAGAAGGAAAGGGAGATGGAAGTTGCCAGTGTTAGTTATGTGGGGTGGGAGCAAGAGCATTCCCACTGGGATACTAGATGTGAATGAAGGGATTTTTTGTAAATAAAATGGTTAGAGGTGATACGAATAGATGGTGGTAGTGAGTTCCAGAGGCGTGCTAGACCATATGATAGAAGATTTTTGCCTGGGGGACGAGTTGGTTTGTACACTTCTAATAGATTTTGGTTGTTAGACCTTAATACTCTATCAGGTAGGTGCATTTTAAAGGCAGAAGACAGGGAGGGACAGAGGGAGGGGTTGAAAATGAGCTTGTGTGCAAGAGTTTGTTGAGTACAGGTGAGATGCTTGGGTTGCTCTAGCCATTTTAGTTGTTGGAGAGAGGAACAGTGGTAGGTGGAGGACTTATGGCTGGTAGCGAACTTGGCGATTTTGTTGTAGCAAGAAGAAAGTTGTGTTTTCAGAGAGGACTGTAGATTAGTTAGAAGTGGAGCTCCATAGAAAAGGTAGGGGATAAGAAAGGAAGTAGAGAGAGTGATTTTAGTGGCAGGTGTAAGGTAGTGATTTTGCCGATAGAGCATACCAAGTTTTTGATGGGTTTTTTTTATATTTAGTTGTAAATGGGAGTTGAATTTGAGTTGGTTATCAATTTGGACCCCAATTAATTTGGTCTCTGACACCAATTCCAGAGGTGTGTTATTTTGACTAGTAATAGAGAATGTGCTTATATTGAAAGAGGTGACTTTAGAGGGGTGAAAATCATTAATTTGGTTTTAGAGGCATTGAGTACTAGGTGATTTCTTTTCATCCATTGCTCAGTGGTTGAAAAAGCATCTTGAGTAAGCTTTAGGAGTGTAGGGATAGATGTGCAGAGAAGATTATAGTTGAATCATCTGCATATTGGATGATGTTTGAGAAAGGGATAGAGTTGCGGAAATCATTTATAAATATGTTAAAGAGGAGGGGACCCAATATGGAGCCTTGGGGAACTCCGGTTGGGGTATTTAGAAATGAGGAGGTGGCCTTTTTCCATTTTACTGCTTGATATCTGTTGGATAAATAGCTGGAGAACCAGTTCAAAGAAGAAGGAGATAGGTTAAGTTTTGAGAGTTTAGTTAAAAGCAGGCTGTGTGAGATAGTATCAAAGGCCTTAGAGAGGTCAAGTAGTAGGGTAGAAACAATAAGACCGGGGTCCCGGGCTTTGTTAACAGTTTCAAGGAAGGAGAGGAGGGCTGTCATAGTGCTGTGACTTGGTCTGAATCCATGTTGTGTGGGAGTTAGTAGGTGATTATCTAAGAGATGTGGTAGGAGTTGAAGTTGGATAAACTTTTCTAGGAGTTTAGAGATGGGAGACAAGATAGCGATTGGGCGGAAATTAGTAACATTGTTATTGTTGCCACCTTTATGTAAAGGTATGATAAAGGCCTTTTTCCAGATTTGGGGAACTATGCTTTCTTGGATAGAGTGGTTGATAAGAATGCTAATGGGGTAGGCAATTGCTTCAGCAGCTATGCTAAGAAGGTAAGAAGGGATGTTATCCGGAGCTTTAGTGCATGGCTTCAGTTTCAGGAGGAGTTTTTTATAGTGGAAGTGGGTATAGGTTTTAATGAGAATAGTGGGGAGAGTGGAGGGGGGTGTTAGGGGGTGAAGAAGATGAGGAGGAAATGAGAGTAGGAGAAGAGGTGGAGGGTAGAGAGCTAGTGGATGAGAGTGAGGGAGTGGTAGCAGTGCAGGGTGAAGTGTTGGTAGGGGAGGATGAGGGTGAATTGGAGAATGTGGTGTTGTTAGAGAATGAAGAGGTTAATTTGGAAATAGATTCAATGAAAAAAGAGTTAAATTGGGTAGCTAAGTCTGTATTAGGGGCATTAGGGTCTGGGGTGGGGGTGTCTGGTTTGCTGGGGTTAAGTAGAGTAGAGATACCATTCCAGAATTTCTGAGGATTTGTTTTGATATTGTTTTGGAGTATGGTGAAGTAATTTTGTTGATCAGAGATGATGAGTTTTTTTACTTTATTTCTAAGTGTTTTATATTCATTATGGATGAGGGGGGTCCTGTTTTTCTGGTAGTGTGCCCAGACTTTATCTCTGTGAAGCATGGTTGCTAGTGTGTTTTTGGTAAGCCAAGGGGCAGTTTTAATTTTTATTCTCTTTGTCCTGAAGGGAGCATGGAAGTCTAGCAGCTTTAAGAATGTTGAGTTGAAGTGGGCAACTGCGTTATCTAGAGGTAATGTTTTTAGACCGTTCCAGTTTATTGCTTTTAGAGAGTTAGAAAAGGTTGATGGGTTTAAGGTTTTTGGTTGCGGACAGTAATATAATTATGGGTGCGATGTAGGAGTAAGGGGAGTCGATGCATGAAGATGGGTATGTGGTCACTAAGAGGGTCGGGAAGAGTACCACTGTCAGAGAAATAATGGGGATGAGAGACTAAAATCCAGTCCAGAATACTGCCACTGGAGAGGTTTTTTGAGGGGAGTGTTATAGAGTTGAATAGCTGTGAAAAATTGTAGAGGTTGATGTTAAGTGGGTTTGTAGGAGACTAAATGGAGGCCCAATTAATATTCATGTCTCCTAAGATAATTGTTTCATTGCTAATATTATTGGAGAGCCAGGAGAGGATGTCTTCAAGTGTGGAAATATTATCCCCTGGGGGGATGTAGAGGGAAGCTATACATATGTGCTTGTGTTTGTTAACTTGAAGTAGTGTTAAGAGTAGTTCAGCATTATTAAATTGAGGAGTAGGTTTGTTATAGGGAGTAACTGACAAGGAGGATGAACATAGGAGAGCTACTCCTCCCCCTTTTTTTGTGGGACCTGTCTTTTCTAATGATAGAATAGTTTGGTGGAATTATTTCAGAGTCTTTTATATGGGGTTTTAACCATGGGTTTTAACATTATCACTTTATTTATTTATTTAACATATGTTTACCAGGAAAGTCTGACTGGACACAGGACCTTTTTCAGTGGAGGCCCGGTGAGAAAAGCTCCATGAGTAACAGTAAATTGTAATGTACACATTACAATAATCAATAAAGTATATAGTAAACAAAATGTAGTATACATAAGAAAATACAAATTTGTCCATTTTGACAACAAAACATAGGCTTTCAACATAGCTAGTGCTATTTGTAAATTATGACTTATGTCAAAATATAAAGTTAAGACAGGTCGATAGGAATAAAGGATTAAACACGAGGGATGAAGTTAGATATAGCTGGGATATACTGTGATGTATCACAGCATTCATGAGGGGTTAGCACAGGAACATAGCCACTTATGTTTTAGATAAGCTTTAAGTGATGGCTTAAAGTGGTTAGTGGATGAGACTGAGAGAATGGAGTTAGGAAGGGAGTTCCATATACGATATATATAGCTGGAAAATAAAGATTCTCCTGCAGTGTTGTTGGCCTTGGAGACGGTGAGAAAGTTCTTATTGCTAGAGCAAAATGATCTGCTGGAACTGTAAGGAAGGATGAGATTTTGTAGTGCAGGGGTTCTGTTTGGTTTTGTTACAATTTTGTGAGTTAGAGAGAGCTGGTTGTAAAGAATAATGTTGGAAACCTCAAGCCAGTCTAGTATCCTTAAAGCTGTACAATGATGTGTTCTATATGGGCAGTCAGATGCAAACTTAGCAATTTTATTATAACATGCTTCTAACTTAGATAAGTCAGTTTTCCTAAGATTAATTAAAATTGGAGAGGCATATAGTAGAGTTGAAAGCAGATGGGTTTGTGCTAATGTAATTTTGGCCATTATGGTTAGGAACCTTTTGTGGCTATATAGACTTTCATAACTTTGTTATAAGTTATGTTAATATTAGGATATACATAGTTGTAAGATACCTTTATTGTGAACACTGTAGCTCAAGCCATCATACTGAGATTATCCATTGCCAGTCCACTTGGGTAATTTTTTCAGACGTCTGCTCATGTGGAAAATACTACACTTGGAAAACTAATCAAGCAGCGAAAACACAAATTAGTGAATATTCTTCATATATAACAAATAAAGGTGGTCTATGGTGTAAATTCCCCAATAAGGACTTAGAAAGATTGTCTGACAGATACAGATGATGGAACATGAGTAAAAATGTGTTTGACTGCTTTGACTGATAGGATATAATTAATAAATCTAAAAGCAGAGGTATGTTTGGATTTTTACATTTAAAGGTATGAGCTTACCTGCAGGTAAAGTATTTTTGAGATAAGTCATTTTTGAAATCTAACTAAATATTTATATTACATTATAAATGTTAACATATATGAATCTTTTGGTTTAGGGAGACATCCAGTATATATATTTTCTTGTTGTTGCTGATATAACCATGTTTTTGCTACATACTTTTTCTTGGACAGGTAATTGTGTTCTGGCAGTGATGAGAGGCCACGGAAAGATAGTGGACTGAGTAGCTGGCTGAATCTGATTCCCTCTGCTTTAAAAAAATCACTTTGTTAATCCTAGTTTTATTTTTTACCTTTAAAATAACAAAGAAAGTTTTCCTGCGTTTGAAAATAGAAGAGGGTTTTCAGACAGCAGATGAATAGAAGACAGTTAATAGATATTTTCTGTATCTATCTTTTTATAATTAAGTGCTACTGCAAATAGTAGTTTATGTGAATGCATACTGACAGCTAGCTATCTATACATTTATCTATTTATCTATATATGTTCTTATGGATTATACTTTCTGAAATTATATTTAAGGCAAATGGTGCCAAATGTAATTGACAGGTTAGCACAAACTTAGGTCCATTCTTCTATGAAAGAAGGCATTGCATTTTACTCTTGTAAGTGCAACATGAATGCTTTACAAAAGGATCTATTTTCCAATAACAAGTATAACATCTGCAACAAGTGTGTTATCTCAAGGATTTGGAATCACAAATTCATAGTCCCAAGAAAGCCACCGAAGAAGGAAATATACCTGACAAAGTAAGAGAACACATAACAAAAAATACTAGTACCGAATCTGGCACACTTTTACAAATATTGGCTGATAAGGTTTATTATAATTGTAAACAGTGTGCTCATGACAAATGTTCAGTATTGCAAGTCAAACTGCCTTACTTTGTAGACATGTTGATACAATATAACATCCTCCTAGGTAACTACATGCAACTGATGGATATTTTGACTTTAGAATCCACCCCATTCTTATGTATTCACTGGTGACCATGAATGGTAAAGCACTAGAAATTAAAATACTTGCACATATATCACTCCTGAATTAACAGCAAGAGAATGAAAATTGAAAACATTGGACAAATTGGATGGACTTTTTCATTACTAAGTTCTGAGATAAATGCAAATGATATACCACCATCTAAAGTGAGAGGCATGCTTGTTAATGGAGAGTCAATGATTATGAAGACAATTCGGTCACTCTCAAATATTGCGAAGGAAATGATTACTGTACCCTGCTTACATGGATCTAAACTAAAAGATATTCATCATGCATTAAAATAGTGAAGAATAAATAGTCATTTAATGCCATTATACGTCATGTAGGGAATAAATGTTTTACTTCATATCCCTCTTTTCTCAATGTTCCACTAAATTAAAACAAATTTGTCTTATGCAAGTCTTATAAACTGGATTTGTGCCTAAGTGAGATACTGCCTTTCCCAAATTTTAAAGCTTTGTTTTATAACAAATGTATTATAAATTTTGTAATGACAATGAAATTGATCTGATTAGGGCACTTGAATGACTTTATAGGTAAAAATTGATCTAACAAAGATGCATTGCATTCTAGTCCTAGTTTTCTGAGATTTATACATGCTTTTAAACTATAATCTACTAATTTCAGAAAACATGCTGAAAATTCAATAAAAATACATGCTGTAGTTTAAGGTATAGGATTAGTGAATTTTCAGGGCTAATAAACATTTCAAGATACTCTATTATAGCCTTTACTGAGGCTTGGTAGAGTCGTGTCCTTCAAACCCCAGGTTTTAAAAAAATCGAGTGCCTGAGAACTATGACCTTGGAGGGTGGAGTTGTCATATACATTCATAACCCTAATAATGTATATTTATTATGGCACTCACCTGAGATCAAATCTACTGCGCTTGAATTTCCAGCATAGGTTCATAGGTTCACAGTAGGTTACTAGGCTAGTGGCCCTAGAGCCTTTACAAGCCTTGCCATGTTAATCTCAAGTATCCCCATGTGCTCTTTTTGGGTAGTTTACAGAACAAATTTGTGATCAACACTGGCTACCCTGTCCATGCAGGACATGGGTGCCACCCAGGGTCAAATTTGCAGTCTCCCATCCGATTATCTAGGTTGCATTGATGGAGCTAGTCTACACATAATGTGCTGTTATATGAGCTCAGACATGAATAATGATCAACTAACTTTTTTTTTTTTTATTAATGAAAAATGGAACCTGAATAATGTGTTTATACAGGGTGATTTCAACTTTTAAAATATAGATTGGAAAAAATGTGCACATAGTAGCAGTTCAGAGCATGCATTTTATGAGTTGTCATTATCAAGAACTGATGCCACTGAATTTATTAGAAACAGATATTTAAAATAAAATTCATTATGCACATCTCTGCCCCCTCAGGCATTTCTAACTATAGGTTCATAGGTGTGTACTAGGCTAACAACCACAGGGGCCTAGCCATGCTTCCCAAATCTCTGACAAGTTTTGGTACCCTTGATAAGTGTAGGCAGGAGCTTGGGAGGTGAAACATTTGCAAGCAGGGGACGGAGAGATGAACCATTTACAGGCTGCCATTGTCCATTAGAGATATAGGTGCCAAACCAGGGATGAATTTCCTGTTCCCCATCCAGTTGTCCAAGTTACACTTGAATTGGGTTAGGGAGGAACTCTGCTTCACATAGATGGGGATCCTGCTCCAGAAAAGGAGTAATCTCTGCAATACATACCTGTCTGTCTCCAGCAGGTCCTATTTTTATTACAGACAAGGTTTAAATCTTTATAATGGGTAATTCTGGTGCTGTTTTTTTGTGGATGCGCAGAAGGTCTATCAGGATGGGGTCTGACAATGCTCTGTATGTCAGGCATAGATCTTCCCTCAACAGCCTGTACGAGACAGAATGCAGGGATAGGTCCTTGAGGCAGTCTGCACAGGACATGTTACTCACACCTTCTATTCTCTTAGTGAGGAACCTCTGTGGATGTTCCAGTTGTTGGATATGCCTGGTTAGGTACATATCAAATGGGGCATTGTACTCAATGATATGTCTGATGAATGCTGAATACAGTGGAACAATGACTGCTTTGGACCTAGATGCCATACCTTTGTTTATAAGTTGCATAAGATAGCATTATTTCCTCACTACTGTAGACACATGATGGTGAAAGGCCAGGTTACTGCCTACGTGTGTATCCTAGTCTCTGGCTACTGGGTCAACTTTAAGGGGTGCGTTGTCAATATGATAGTTTCCAGGGGTGGATACTATTATGCATTTTTTGGCATTTAGTTTTAGTCCATGGCTCTGGCACCATTTGTTTGTTTGTGTCAGCCCTTCCTGGAGAAATTTTGTGTCCATGGATGATTCAATGACAACTCCTAATTTGCAATCATCTGCAACTTTAGTCATCCAGAGGCCATTTACATTGGCCTTGACTTCAGAGATGTAAATGCTAAAAAAGGAGCAGTCCCAGGATCGCTCCTTGAGGGAGTCCACTTGTGTCTGGCCCCCTTATAGAGGTGGACTCCCCCATTTCTAACTTCTTGGGTCCAGTCTGTGAGTCAGCTGGCTATCCACTGGTGACATATGAGATTGTATCTAACCTCTTAAGTTTGTCAACAATACCCAAGTGTGGGATTGTGTCAAATGCCTTGGCCAGGTCAAAGTAGGCCTTCATCCATTGCTTTGGTGACCTTCTCAAAGAAGTCCACGAAGTTGAGTAGGCATGACCTGCCCTTGATGAAACCAAATTGGATTGGGTCCAGTGTCTGGAGGTATCCTATGTCATTATTGATCATTTCCATGATAATTCTTTCCATGATTTTGCATATGAGACAAGTGAGACTTATGGGTCTGTAGTTTCCAGGATTTGTAGATGGCCCACCTTTGTGCAGAGGAATAACTGTTGCTGTTCTCCATTCATGAGGCACAAAGCCTGTTTGGAGGCTACAGTTAAGTAGCAATTCCAGACAGCCTCATAGATAATGTTTCGTGCTATTTAGAAGACATCCTGAGATATTATCTGAGCCCATAGATGCAATGTTCTTGGGTTTAGAGAGAGCATGAAGGACCTGTTTCCTAATGGTAGCAGGGGGAGTTATATTTGATAGTATTTCCTGAGGGAAGGTTGATGGGGAGAGAGGGGTAAAGCTGGAGCTGAATTTGCTGGTTAGTAGGTTTGCTATATCTTCTGCCTCAGTATACGTGGCTCCACTTAGAATTAGCTCTGCACAGAATTGTGTATTGCCTTTGACGGTTGCAGACATAGCTAAAGAATACCTTGCGGTTGTCCTTGGCCTGGGAGGCCAAATTTACCTCAAATGTGGCTTTGGTAGACTTTATTTGTACTTTGAGTTGTTTGTTTAGTTTGATGAGAGTACTTTTATCCTACAGGGTGCTGCACCTCCTAATTTTTCCATGATTTTCTTACTTCTGTTATACAGCATATTAATGCTTTGATTCTACCAGGGTGGCTTGTTTTTTGAGTTAGTTCTGTATTTCTTCTCTTCTGTTGGGTACAGCTGCCTCTAGGCATCTATTAACATGCTTGAATAGGGTTTCTGTGAACAGTTCCAGATAGGCAGAAGAGTTCTGAGGATTTATGAGGCTTAAAACTTTGCCAGGTTATCATTTAACAGTAGGAAGTTAGCCTTAAAGTAGTTCTTGAACATTCTAGGGTTAGCTGGGGTTCCAGGTTTTATTTTTACATTAAAGGAGACCATTTTGTGATCTGACTTTACCAGAAAAGACATTACACTAGGGGGTGTGCAGCACTCTCCCATATTAGTGAGGATTAGATCCAATACACTTGCACCCCTTGTTGGTGTATTGACAATCTGTTCCAAGGAGTTTGTGTTTACAAAATACAGGAATCAATGTGCCTGTACGTTTGGTGTCATATATGATTCCTAGTTAATAGTGGGGATATTAAAGTCACCCATAAATATGGTATTGGGTTGGATGGTGAGTGTTTCAAGTAAGTTTAAATAAATGATATGAGTTTTCTGGGTCATTGCAAGGAAGTAGTATTGCATTTTTCCTATGGTGATTTGAATGTGGAGAAGCTCAAGTGCATGGTCCTGTTTGACCATCCTTGAAGTGTGTTTATTTTTGATGTAACTTGAGACACCTCCATCTTTAGTCCCTGCCTGTGTAGTAGCTTGTCTAAAAGCGTGGAAGCCATTATAACCTTGTACTGTTGGTATGCTCTCTGCAGCTTTAAACCATGTCTCAGTGACCACACAGACATCAACATTCTCTAGGGTGAAGAGAGCTTCTAGGGAGTGGAGTTTTTTATTTAGACTCTGAGCACTGAGCAGTGACACCTTTAGATTTTCTTGGTTTTGATTTGCTGTGTCAGAAGTACTTTCAGTTTGGCATTGCCTAAAAAAGGCACTATATGGGAGGACAATGTTTTAGCTAATAGTTAAAAGCCTAGAGGGGAGAGGTGCAGACCATCCCTGTCAAAGCTGCAGGGTCTGTTGACCATCTCCTTCCATGCTGACAAATATTTCACCCCCTTAGAATGATACCAGAAATTAAGCCAGTTATTAAAGTCAGTCATCTTTTTTTCATATTGTGACATCATCCATGGAGAAGGTAAGATGCTGCTCAATGCTAGACACATACCACCCGTGGACACATATTCCAAGAGCTCCATGATGTCTCTCTTTATATAGTCTAGGGAGGCACATCTCAGATCATTTATACCCACGTGGACTATGACTGAGTCATACTGGTAATTGTGGTCCAATGACCTGAGTGCATGCATAATGTGGTGGATCTTAGCCCATGATAAGGAATAAACCATGACTTTCTCTTTACTCAGCCTACTAAAATGGACGTCACTGTGTCTCACAATGGAGTCACCAATGACTAGAATGTTGGATTCTGTTGTGGTTGGATTCTGTTGTGACTTGCCTTATGGCATTAGAAGTTGAGGCTCCATGAGATATGGCTATATGTGTTGACACAGGTGTTGTTTTGAAAGAGTGCATTCGGGGTTGCTGAGGGTGTTTGTTATGTGTACTTCATCTAAGTTGTCTTTGTGGTTTAGGAAGGTTACATTTAACTGCCTCAGCATATGTGGGTCTATGTGTCTGCTTTGAATTGTGTGTGATGGGTGCAACGTGTGTACTACTGACAACCTTATCGGCATTAGGAGTGCTTTTATGTGAGAGCTTTCCCTCCAGTAGCATTGTATTTTTTTTTTGTGCATTGTATGTTTGAGAATTAACTGGTTGTCAGTAAACATGAAGCAATTTCTGCATTGCCACAGAATGCCCATATCCACCAATCTGGTAACAGAGCTAGTGGGAAAGTTCATATCCATGGCAACAGACCCTTTCTTATTGATTAGACAGTTGGAGGGAGAATATAAAGTAATGTCAGGAGTATCCAGTTTGCAACTCTGGGGGCAGTGCTTGTCACTGCAAACTAGTTGTCCTATGTGCAACTGGGTATTGGTGAAATTTCAATTATGCTTTTACAGGACAAATGCCAACTCAGTGTGTCTGTGACTATACATGGCACTGACAAATACTTGAAAGGAAACTAATAAGTAGAGCCTGATGATTTATAGATAAATTATTTAGTCAGATATTCTGAAGTTGGAAGCAAATCAAGTAGTACTTAATGAAAAAAAAAGAATTAGCTTGTCAAGAATGATAAAAAGAGGGGAGTCACCTGAATGGATATTGCCTGGCTACTACTACTGCTGGTCTCACCACAGCTTCATTCTGCTGGGATATAATGCTCCTTTGCTTCTTCTCTCACCAGAAGTAAAACAGTAGCACCAATACCAAGAAGAGAAGCAGGCTACAGCCTGTTTGGTGATCCACAGTCTTGTCCCAGATGATGTAAGGGTCTGTAGGCATTTTATAACCTTTTTCCTGGTAGATGCCTTGAATAGCAACCAGACAAACCAATCAGTAAGGTCAAGCACAGACATGCACTTCCCAACCAGAAGGATTCAGGAATCCATACACTCTGCTCCTTCTCTCACCAGGAGCAAAATATAAACACAAATTCCAAACTGGCAACTACGAAGCAGTTAATAGGCTACCTGGTGATCACCAGTCCCCAGGAAGAGAGAGAGTTAAAGAGTGTAATTAAAACTAAGACTGCATATGAAGACTCATTGATAAAGTGTATAGACCACATGAAGTTTTATAGCTATGTAAACAGTGTAAACAATCACCAAAAGAGTTGGTCAAATTTCTCAACTGGGTGCCCTGATTAGTAATAGTAATGAACTAGTAGAAATTCTGAATAATTTTTATTATGTTTGTATCATACAAGAAAACCTCAACTGTTGAATCTTTATCTTTTGATATTTCTCTATATGAACTGTATGGCTCATAATTGAAGAAATGTTTACAAAGCTCTAAGATTAAAAATAACAGATTTAATACCTAGATGCTTCACATATTACATAAAAGATCATAGTACATATCAATACTCAAATGCTTTGTTATATAATAAACGTATTATGGATTTTGTAATGATGATGAACTTGATCTGTTTAGGGCATTTTAAATACTTTATGGGCAAACATTATCTATCTAACAACAGATAAATAATACGATATACATTATTTAATATACTGCTAAAAAGCACTGTTATTCCTGATAGCTGTAAGCTTGCAAATTATGTAACCATATACAAAAATGTATCCTACAATGTCATCACATGTTATCATTTCATTTGTGTAACATCAACATTAACTAGATGTTTCAAAAAGTGCTTATCAGCTTTTATATATGAAAGGCGATGAATTCAATCAATATTAACCAACATTGTGTTTTGAGTAAACATTCTTCATTCACTAATCTTGTCCAATTTTCTGGTAATGGTAAACAGATACTTGAAGAATGGCATCAGTGCTGAAGTGGTCAAATTAGACTTATCAAAATCCTTGGACAGTATCCAACATACTATAATGATCAATTCCTTGATCAAAAAGAAAGTTAATCCATAAATTATTGAAGTGAATAAAGGGCTGGTTCAATATGATGACGTAGCATGTTAAATTGTATGGTCAGTTTTCCAATTGGTTAGAAAACAGTTCTGATGTCCCCAAGGGGTCTGTAAAGGACCCATTAATGTTTAGTTTTGTATATTCTTTTTTTACATAACAACAACATGTACTGGGTGTTCAGTTATGCAGATGACATTAAAATAGATGCTTTTTTAACTAGTGTGCCTGACTATATTAAATTCAATTTATATGCCCTGAAGATATAAAATGGCTTAAAGATAATGATTTATATATAAATGCTGAAAAGAGAGATGTTTTGTACTTCGTTTCATCCAAGTCTGTACACAAATTCAACTTTGGTATAAATATTATTAATGAGATTTTTTGAGTGTAATGACTCGGGTAGCTGCATGACATATAATCTGAACTTTACAAATAATGCTTGTACAGTTAGTTTATAGGCAATGCAAGTTATGGGTCTGCTAATAAAATACATTGGCACTAGATCAGTGAAGGTTCTAGTTAAGTTATTTATGACCTATGTAAGAACAATTATTGACAACAACTCTTCTATTCTGTTCATATTTCAAAGAAGATCTACCATTACTGGAAGATATTCAAAGGAAGTTCACCGACTGTATTACTGAAGTAATATTCCATAATTTATCATTATGTGGAAGGTTATGTATGGCATATCATGAAATGCATGATGAAGAATCTATGTTATTCATGCATAACATGATGAAGAATCTAGGTTATTAATAAACATAAAAAATTTAACCATATAGTAAGTCATCAAGAGGAAAAGATTTAACATTCCTGATTTCAAAATGCAAATCTGCTACTAGGCCCAAATTTGTAAAACAGTCATTAGTGAGATCTTGGAATGGGTTACCTCTAAATATAAAAAGCTATACCACACTTGCTATATTTAAGGAGTCACTAGACTCTTGGTTTGGAAGCAATATGCACTCTGGAAATGTAGAATTTGCATATTAATAATCTTCAACCTTAACACAGTATAACCAAACTATGAAAGTATTACACAAAGAAGGCTGTGAATTAAATCCTAACGAACAATTAACAAAGCAGTTTTGAAAGGCTTTCATAGGTATATACTAGGTTAATGATTACTGGGGCCTTTATAAGCATAACTATGCAATGCAAATGTATCCTACAAGTTATTGTACCTTAGATGTTATTTTAAAAGGTGTATTTTAATTAGGGCATGATTAAATGGTTGCTGGTGTCCATCAGAGACATAGGTGTCAGACCAGGGGTGACTTTCCAATTGCCCACTCACTGATCCAGGTTACGCTAGAATATGGTTAGGGAAGGGCTGTGCTTCACATGGAAGGGAAGCCTATTCCAAAGAATGGGGATTCTCTGAAGTACATATCGGTCTGTCCAACATGTCCTACTTAAGTCACAAGCAAAGTTTAAATCCTTAGCTCTAGTAGTTTTGGTACCATTTCCAGAGTGGGGTCTGAGAATGCTTGTTATACCAAGTATAAATCCCCTCTCAGCAGTCTGTAAGAAAGACTATTAGGATAGGTCTTTGAGGCAATCTGCATAGGGTATTGTGTTTATACCCTGCATTCATTCTTTTTATGAAGAGCCTCTGTGGACATTCCAGTGACTAGTCAGGTACACACAGAAAGGGACATTATACTCCGATGTGCATGAGGATGGCATAATGATTTCCCTGGACCTAGATGCCACGCCCTTACTTATAGGTTGAGTGACACAGAACAATTTTCTTACAGCCTTAGACACATGTTGGTAGACTACATTGACTACTTTTATGGGTGTTTTATCAATAAGGCAGTTTCCCTGGGTGGTCAACTTCTGACAAGGTACTATTTAAGCCATGGCTTTGTTAGACCTTCCACTAAGATGATTAATATCTTGGGGGGGGAGGGTTCTATGATTGCTCCTAGCTTGCAATCATCTACAGATTTGGTAAGGCAAAGGCCCTTTAAATTAACCTTAACTCCAGAAAAATAGATACCAAAGAGGAGATGACCAAGAACAGAGCCCTGAGGGTTGTCACTGGCAACCAGCCTCTTTATATAGGTGATCTATCCAATCCTAACTTCCTAGGTCAAGCCTGTAAGTCAGCTGGCTATTGTGAATTACATATGGGTTTATGCCTAATGCCATGAGTTTGTTTACAATGCCCCAGTGGGATGGACAAAATTCTTTATGAGGCTAAAATGACAAAATACTTCAGGATGATCCCAAATATAGTAGGCTTTCGATTAATGAAATAAAAACTGCCTACAGGAAAATTGATTTGGCATTAAAGGAATTATTTGATGAAGGGGCAATATATTATGAAACCTACTCTTACTTACAAAATGACAAACATAGAGTACCTTCCATATTCAGAATTCCCAAGGTACACAAAAATCCTGGTGACCCTCCCCTTAGGCCAATTGTAGCAGCAGAGGGTTCAACAACTGCCCCCTTGGCTAAATATTTACACTGTAAACTAAAAAAGATTTGGCTGGGAGCAGGAAATATTTTGAAGGACTCCTGGGAGTTCGTCAAAAATGTTAAATTGGATTTTTTTTCCTAAGGATTTGATTTTTATTACCATAGACATGGTAGATTAATTTTCAGTTAAACCACATGACATAGGGATTCAATGGTTGGAAGAAGCCCTTAGAATGAATGATGGATTTTCTGGTAATGATGCTTATGTGTCTCGAGTTGACTGAGTTAGTATTAAAAAAACTATTTCTTGTATTTTGAAGGGGAATTCTTCCAACAAGTTAAAAGTGTTGCTATGGAGGCCAGTTGTGCCCCCACTTATGCAAATATTATTTTATCTATTTGAGAACAGAAATATGTTATTCATTCCCAATATGCCCCTTGTTGGAAGATGTGTAGGAGATATCTGGATATCTGTCTCCTGTGGGTGGAGAGTTTGGATAAACTGTGAGAATTTATTGCCTATATATATCCATCACTAGTAAATTTTTTAAAGTTTACCTATAAGATCATGTATGACCGTATGGATTACTTGGATGTATCTATACACAAATTGGAGGGACATTTTAAGTTCATCATTTATAGAAAGGAGACTTTCTACAATTCCTACATTTGTTTTTTTTTTTCCAGTGCTCACCGCTTCTTTCAAAAGAAAGGGATTATAAAAGGGCAATTTGTCAGAACCAGCCAAATGACCTCTGAGGATGATGATTTTGAAAGAGAATGTGGGATATTGGAGGAATGTTCCAGGAGAGGGGTTACAAATTGGAGCTGATATCAAAGGTAAAAGATGAAGTGAGGGAATGTAGGATAGACAAATATTCCCCTATTTAGGGGAAGGATATAGAATTAAATGGGGGAAGATCATATCCTGGGATTGATGATAAGGGATACCATCAGGCTTTTATTACCAGTTTTAATGGTGATGCTTATGTTATCAGAGGGATAGTAGAAAGGGAATGGAGGAATTTTGTCTGAGCTTCCAGATTTGGAGAATGTAGTGAAGAAGCCCCTTAAAGTTATATATAGAAAGGGACAGAATATTACAAATTTACTTGAACATAAAGTCCACCCCAGAACTAGTAACCTAAGCAAGACAGGAACTTATAAGTGTGAAGTTTGTTCACAATGTCCATATATAAATCATAGTGAAGGATTTTATGTCAAGGGTAGGGACAAATACCTGGTGGGGAAAGTTTTTTCCAACTGTAATTCCAAGAGGCTTGTGTATATTGCTCAGCGTGATGCCTGTGAAGCCTTTTATGTAGGCAATATGGAACGTCAATTAAGAAGAAGGGTTTATGAACACCTTTACGATGTTAAAAATCACACCGAATGCAATGCCCTTCACAAGCATACCCTAAGTTGCAAAAAAAGCTATGTTTGTATTTTTTTGTAATACAACTGGTTCCTCAAGATGTGGGGGGGGGGTCCATGGGAAACTAAATTGGAATATAGGGAGGCCTACTGGCAGATAGTCATGGAGGCTAATAGGCCACCAGGGCTTAATGACAATTTTCCATGGCCTCTTTGTTAAGGCAGCAAAATTTTAAGAAAGATCACATATTTGTTTATGATGAAAAAAACTCTCTCTAGTTGTTTGATGTTAGTTTATAAATGTTGGAGTGTATTAGAAGTACTTTAATGACAGGGTTGTATGTAATTGTTAATAACCTCACTAGATGATGCCATATGAATATTACTTGAATATGTCTTTTATTGTATCAAACATTTTTAAAAGAATTCTATTTTGGTAATGAAGTTTTTAATGTTGAAAATGTATATAAAATGGATTTTCAAGGTCCCACTATGTTTGTTTAATATCCTTGTTTTGATGGTATTTTTTTAGAATATTTTATATTTTGATGGTATGTATTAGTTAATTAAGGGAGTTTTAATTGTTGTAAATTAAGATTGAATTAAGATTAAAATTTATTATAAAAGGGAATGGGAATGAGGCTTTGTGTTCATCTGATGAAGTCTTTTAGTGTAGGAGACGAAAACGCATTGATTTTGTAGTGTTTATATGTTGTTCATTCTGTAATAAAAGGAGTTTCCAGGACATCATTTAGCCCTTATTTGTGCCTTGATATTTTTGGTATTAGCTGAACTTTGGCACATTCCTTGTGTTTGGATTGTTTGGTATTGTATCAAATGCCTTAGATATGTCAAGGTAGGCAGTATGCTCCATTTTGCCCTCATCCATTGCCTTAGTGACCTTCTCAAAGAAGTGTATCAGGTTCAGTAGGCATGACCTGCCTTTTAAGAAGCCAAACTGTTTTGATCCCAGTATCTGAAGGTTTCCAATGTCACTCTTAACCATTTTCATGATAATTCTTTCCATGGCTTTGTATAGAAGAGTATTCAGACTAATGGGTCTGTCATTCCTGGGATCTGTTAATGGTCCACTCTTGTGAAGATTGATGACAGTTGCAGCCTTCCATTCATGTGGTGCAAAGCCTGTTTGGAGGCTATGGTTGAATAGTGACACCAGGGTCCCTCATAGGTCAATTTCACGGTATTTAGGAGGCACCCTGGGATATTGTCAGTGTCCACAAAAACTGTATTATTGGCCTTAGAGAGCACATCTAAGACTTGCTCCCTAATGATAGTTGCCTCGATTATATTAGATTGTATTTCCTGGGAGGCAGGTTGGAGGGTGAGAGGGGTGGTAAATTTGAAGCTGAGTATGTTAGCTAGAAGATTCACTCTGTATCCCCAGTTAAAGGAAATAGCTTCAAATACCAATAGTTTAGAACACTGCTGTGTGCTGCCTTTGAGGGTTCAAACTTAGCTAATGAAGGTCTTATGATTGCCCATGGCCTGAGATGCTACCTTAACCTCACAATTTGCTTTGTTGGACTTAATTGGTCCTCTTAGCTGTCTATTTAATTTGATGACACAGTTTTTATCTTTTTTGTGTTACATTTCCTAAGTTTAACAATGACATTATTACTTTTGATGTACAATCTGTTTAATTTTGGATCTCCCCAAGATAGTTTGTTTTTTGAGATCGTTTTGGGTTGTGCATTCATTGGCATGGTTGTACAGAGTTTCTGTGAATAATTCCACATAGGTTGCTGTGTTATCTGAATTTGTCAAGGCTTGAAATGTTGACAGGTTATCATTTAGTAGAAGGTAGTTTGCCTTGGAGTAGTTTCTAACTGTTACAGGGTTTTCTGGGATTACAGAATTGATTCTTATTTCGAAGGAGACTGCCTTGTGGTTGGGTTGTGCATTCATTGGCATGGTTGTACAGAGTTTCTGTGAATAATTCCACATAGGTTGCTGTGTTATCTGAATTTGTCAAGGCTTGAAATGTTGACAGGTTATCATTTAGTAGAAGGTAGTTTGCCTTGGAGTAGTTTCTAACTGTTACAGGGTTTTCTGGGATTACAGAATTGATTCTTATTTCGAAGGAGACTGCCTTGTGGTCTGACCTTATCAGAGAGGGCACAACACTGGAAGGAGGGTGCAGTTTTTGCCCATATTTGTGAGTACCAGTACCAATATGTGCCTCTAGCAGGCATATTCACTAAATGGTCCAGAGTGTTTCTGTTTACAAAATCTGGGAATCTCTATGTCTGCAAATTTGGGGTTGGGTAGGATTTGCAGTTTATAGAAAGATAATTAAAGTCCCTCATGAATATGGTATTTGGTTGAATGGTGAGTGTTTCCAATAGGTCTAAGTATGAACTATGGGTTTCATGGGACATAGTAGGAAAACTATAGCTTAACGGGATATGGTATGGGACTTTGTCTGTGGTAATCCTGGCATGGAGAAACACCAGTCTGTCATCCTGTTTAGCCAACCTAGAGGCATGCTTTTCACTGATGTAGATTGAGACACCTCTACCTTTTGTCCCTGAATGTACAGTAGCTGACCTACATGTGTGGAAACACTAAGACTTGCATTGCTGGAGTACTCTCTGAGGCTTTAAACCATGTATCAGTAACTGCAAAGATGTCTGCATTCTCCCAGGTGAGGAGATCTTAGAGTGAATGGTGCTTCTTGTTTGGATTCCTGGCTTTTAGCAGTAGCACCTTTAGATTTCATTGGGTAGATTTTGCAATATTGGATGGTTTGTCAATTTGGCATTGCCTAAAAAAGGCTCTATGAAGGAGGACAATGTTTTAGCCAGTATTCAAAAATCTAGGGGGACAGGTCACTATGTTCAGTTGAAGAAAATGTCTACAAACACAATCATGCTAAGACAATGTTATTCATAAAAAGAAAATAAAAATAATAATAATAATAATAATAACACCAAACAAGCATTTTTATGTAAAGGCAAGCCCCCCCCCCACAAATACTTTACTTAAATATACTAACTTTATAGTGTCAGAAATGTTGAGATGAGTAAAAAATGTTAGTAGCACACTAGCAGTCTTGCCCAAGTAGTGATTCCACTGTACCCTAGAAAACACCATGAGCTTTCCACCTATTATGACAAAACAAATTTACACAAAGACAATCACTAAAACATACCTTGATTGCTTGTAGGTAAAAAATGAGACAAACCGTCTTTCAGTCAGTATACTGATATTGTAGACATCAGGGTATACCCAAAGATGGCAAAAAAGCTTGAATTACGATTGGGTAAAATAATTTAATATTTATTAACAAATTAAAAAAAACACAAAGATGAAACTTATTGAAGCTGCATAAATGCAACAATCGTATCAGGCTGTTCCCATGTAGTGCATGTGCAAAGCTTTCCTAATCCACCAGAAACCCTGATGTATAATGTTAAGTTATGCATGCAAGTCAGCACCACAGAGATGTGGTAGACATGTCTTTCTGAACTGTGTAAATGGGTTAGGATCAAGTCCAGCCACACACAGCTTGCATTGAGTTGCAAGCTGTTAGAATTTGTCCATACTGTTTTTTGACATCACTGCTGGCTGGATCTCATTGCACATAACCACAGCTAATCACTGCATTTAACCACAAGAGTTTATAAATCCCAAATCCCATCTTCACAGTTAACGTTTTGATAACATTAGTCTCAGCATGTCTCACTACCATCTTAATGTTTAATAAAAATAAAATTGTTAACAGACATTAATTTGTACAGCTAAGTTGTGGGACCACTTGTGTTAATACCACCTTAAGCAGTATTTTCATGAAACGTGTCTGATGAGTCTAATAAATAGTAACATGCTATAAACATTACTGGCATTTTCATATTTTGCTTGAAATGTGATTTTGCTGATGTTTCTGCCTCTCACTTCTCCTCTCATTTTGTTCTGGGCCTTTGACCTTTGACTGTTTAGTTCTTCTGAACTATGCAATAAAAACATAATGCACTATGCACATTGTGTCTAAGGAGGAATTATTGTAAATCAACCCGATAATTTTGAGGTAACGATGAACAAAGTTAAAATTCTCCACCTGCATTCCAACTAAAGATAGACATAGGCTTTGTGTACAAGTTTCAAAGTGAATGGCAAAGTGATAAGTTAATCGTTTTAGATGCAACAAAATAAGGATAAAAGAAGGCTTCAGGGAAGTAGAGCGAAACTAACCACATTATACAAACAGAAGAGAGGGTGAAAGATAAGATAATAGAGTTATCAAAATGTTTAGACATGCAGGGAGAATTACTGGATGACAAGAAACATTATGGTTCTGTAATTGTTGAGAATTCAGAATGTAATGATGAAATATAGCATATTAAATCAAAAAGGAAAAAAATGGAAGAATTAAAGGACGATCAAATCACATAAGACAGGAAATAATTCAAGGAACAATGAGCTATAAACTAAATCTGCAATAGGATATTTCAAATATGGAATTAGTAGTCAGTAAAACAAGCAAGTGTAGGAAATGAGCAAAAATATAGTAAAGCAAAGATGAAGGACATTAAAGATGGAACAACAGACCTGTTACAGGATGATGAAAAGTAAAATATGAGTGCACAGCATAAGAAAATAAACATAAAGAAGAAAATGTATGATCCCCAAAAAAGAAGAAAAGTGAAACGAAATTGTAAGCAAACAGAAAGTCATCAATAGAAGGGATGGACCTAGCTCCAGGGCATATATGGATTGAGCCCTGACTGTTGCCCAGACAACCCAGGTTCAGTCAGTGGCTTGGTTCTGGGTGAAGCTAGGCCGAAGGATGGAGTTAAAGGCATCAAGGAAAGCCCAACATTGAAGATTCTGTGGCTTATAATTTTATACTTTGTGAAAACTGTCTCTTTCATTTATAAGAACAGAGATGTGCTCACCCTTTATAGGTGGAGTATTAATTTTCTAAGTAGAACACTGCACATTGACAAATACTTTTCTGTTGCTTCTGCACTTCTTTTTCTTTATGTTTTTAGTTTCATTGAAATATACAAACCTCTTCAAAGAAGGTTCTGTGGCTTCAAAGGTCATTATAGGTTCATAGATTCAAAATACAGTTTCCCAAAATACTACTCAAATTCAGCCCCATTGTCTTTATACTTCTGTTAACAGGCAATATTGAGCCCTGTCTAGGACCTCTTAACAATAACACCTCAACTCAAAACAATAAACGTCATAGTACCTGCTCCCTCTTTAACTCCAACAGCATCAAGAACAAAACTGACCAAATCAATGACTTTACCATGCAGCATAATCTTGGCATTATAGCTATTACAGAATCATGGCTGTAACCTGACACCACTAGTCTTCATCAACTCATACCAAGCTATTCTTACCTACAAGATTACAGAACATGCAAAAAACTGAGTGAGGAGCATTAATTCTCTTCAAAGACAACCTTAACACCCACCATTGTTGCAAAAGCTAACAGTAACTCAGAATCAGATTCTAAAAGGATCCTTTAAAAAATTCCAACAATTAACCAAAAATCCTTTGTTATAGCCAGTTCATACCTACCTCCACCAGCCTCACTTCCAATATTAAATACCCTAATCCAACAAATATATGCCAAAGCTCCCAAAACTGTAACCTAATCTTTCTTGGAAACTTCAACCTTAATTATTTGGACCAAAAGCCATTGATATGCCAGGATTCCTGGCCAGCTTAAGTCTTACCCAAATCAACTCTAAAGCTACTAAATCAAACTCTCAATCCAAAAGGCATACCTTACTAGATCTTATAATGACTAATAATCCTACAATGTTATCTAACCTCACCATACATGCACCCTCCTTCAGTGATCTCTGTCAGACACCTTTCTCAGTACATAATCTAATGTTAAACCTAAACATATCACCTTCTGACCACAAACTATTCAGAATATCACTAATCTTAAAAAACACTCTGCCTCCCTTGATTGGACTCACTTACTTGCCATAAAAGACCCCAGTGAAGCAGATAACAACCTTACCAATACCATACTGCACTTGGAAAACTAATAATTTTGCTTGATATAAAGGCTAATTCAAAACTCATAAACATGAATGAGTATCTAGCAAATTCAAATACTTCCTCAGATTACGTGTTGAAGCATGGAGCAATTGGAAATGCAACGGCTTCACAGATTCCCATGCTAAATATACCTCACTACACAAACTAGCCAAGCAATCCATCCACAGACACAAAAAACAACCACTACCAAAACAAACAAATATTACTTTTAGCCAAACCCAAAAGATTCTGAAGAGAAATCAACCTGCTGACCGGTCAAAAAATTCAACACACCTCCACTCCCATGAACCTCTCTAACACCACCACAAACAAACTGTCTCGCACTGAGTGAGTTCAGCAACATGGCGCACATCAACAACAACAACAACACAATACCCACTCCACAGCTACCATCTCCCCATTTCCATTCTACTATTCTACTTCAAAAAGATTAGAACTAAAGAGATACAAATGGGCCAAATACAATTAGATACCCCCAGGCTCAAATAACCCAGCCCCTTGGCTCACTCATCTTTGTAAGGACTTCAGCTCCCACCCTCTCATTTGCATGCATAACCTCTGATTAACTAATAAGGTTATGCCTCAGATATGGACAAAAGCAATAGTCACTCCTATTCCAAGCCAGCTACTACTTTACAATACTGTGCTACCTTAATACTTTCCAGTTAGGTAAAATACTAGTAAAATTTATCTGCAACCAAATTACTGCTTATTTATATCAATACCATCTTCTGTCTAGTAAGCAATATGAATTTTGGTCTGGATGCAGCACCATATCAGCTCTCTATTCCTTCACAGATGACATCCTCTCAAGTATGGACAAAGGCAACCTGACAGGAGCTGCTTTTATTGACCTTAAAAAAGCTTTTTTATAAAGTGATCATAAGTTGTATGACAAATTAACTGAAATAGGTGTTAGTGACTATGCAAAACCTTGGTTTGTAGATTTCCACACCAGAAGATCCTTCAAGGTGAAAGTAGGCATCACCACCTCTGAAACAGCTCCTCTTATGAAATGAGTCCCCCCAGGATTTTTCTATATCAGCAAACTCCCATCTGATCACCTTCAGATACCTCTAATTATTTATGCAGATGACATGGTCATCTGCAGATCAGACAAATTCCACTCTGTTATACAAACTCAGCTCCAGGATGACTTCCAGAACATCAATCAGTGGTTAATAGACCAGAAACGTATACTCAAGTCATTGAAAAAAAAAAATGCTATTTGGAACCAACCAAAAAATAGCCAAAGCACCCACCTTCCTTAATATTAAAGATATTAACACTACCCCATTGAAACTACCACATCCTTCAAATACCTTTGCATTTGGCTAGCCCAATCTCTTAACTTTCAACTACACATTCAAAACACACACAAAAATATCAGTGCACTACTGTTCTGGGTAAACAAGCTGTCTCCTCTTCTGTCCAAGCCAAGCAAAGTTGCTATAGACAAAGGAATACTCTTATCTCAACTACCTATTGCCTCAACTAGCTATTATGCACTACCCATAATAGCTGTAGCCTCAAAGAAAAATGGTACCACCTTGCAAGCCATCTCCAATAAAAATCTGCTAGTCCATTAATAACTCTGAACTAATGAATACCACTGCCTAACTCGCACCAAAGCTAAATGGTTTATATAAATATATAATCTCAGTGGTATCATCTTAATCCCAACCTACACTAATAATTCCATAAACCAAACTTCATTGCACTGACCATGCATTCTCCATCTTAGTTCCTAAACTATTGGACTCCACTCCACTGTCATTCAGAGATGTTCAAATGTACTTGAACTTCAGACAGCATCTCAAGGAACACCTCTTCAGCCAAAGTGCATCTACACTCACATAGGTCACATTACAATGCACCCTGCAGTTCTCTCACACCCCTTTAACCCTATTTCATCCTTCCTTATGTCATCTTGTCATTCCTCACTTACTCCCTTTCATTCATCCTATCTCCATCTTCTTTTTACATCTCTCACACTTCTCTCCTTCATACTCCTCTTCCCTTTGCATGCCTCCCACTCTATTTCTCTGTCTTCTCCCCGTGGTATCCTTTCCTGCAACTATCCACACTTGCCTCTTATAATGTCTTCATATCTCTCTATATAATGATATACTGCTATCATTGTAGCATAGGCCACCTCAGTCATTATGGCTACATCTTATCCAGAAAGCTCTGCTAAGCATAATTAAATGTTTCCATCCATGATCTGACTTTGTAAACTTATTCTTGAACTAAATGTTATAGTATATTTTTGCATCTGTAAATATGTATATGTGTTATAGCATATTCTTGTATCTGTAAATATGTTTTCTTCATTTCTTATGTGATCCGATTCACATAGGGTGAATGCAAATGGTCTATTGAAATCAGTGCACTACCCCGGTAAACAAATATCAATAACTAAAATAAACAAAATAGGTATGTATAGGCTAGCTGTCCTTGTGGGCCATTTTAAGCCTGTTCAAGTTATTTTTTAGTTCTGAAATTAACTATCCCATTTGGTGTTAGACTAGACTTACTCATCCAATGGTAGGTGATTATATATCACCTCTAATGAAAATAACTGTGATCATACCTTAGATAATTTGTGAGCACGCATACAGGGGATAAATTTTAGGAGATGCCTCTATCCATTAGTAGTACAGGGGCAATCTCAGGGTCACTTTTCTGTTTCCCATCCATAGATCCAAGTTGCATTTGAATATAGAATGGGTGAGCTTTGTTTTATATGGATTGAGAGTCTGTTTCAGAACAGATGTATCCTATGCAAGAAATAGCTGCCCCTCCACATCATTCTGTTGATGTTGCAGAAGAGGTTTAGATACCAAGACCAAGTATTTCTAATGCCATTTGACTTGTTGATGTGCAGTAAATCCATCAGTACTGTATCACAAGATGCCTTGTATGCTGGACACAGGTCAGCTTTTTGCTGTCTGTTGGATACCGAGCATAGTGACAGGGGTTTGAGTTTGTCCATGTAGGACACACTGCTTGGGCCTTGTATCATTTTACTAAGGTATCTCTGTGGGTGTGCCAGTGTTGCATGTGACTGGACAGATACATGCCAAAAGTAAGTATTTAAAAGTCAGGAATTATATTAAGTAAGAGTGTACAAGGGCAACAACACTTGCATGGGGATATGGGGTAGTTCCCCACCTTACTTAGGGCTGTTAATTTAATTTATTCTTCTCCAATTTTGATAAAAATGCCCACCAATGAACATAGAATTGTTAAAGAATATCAAAACTTAAACATATTAACTGCATTAATGGCTAACAATAGCAAATTTTGGGGGCAGTTAGCAGCAAAAGAAACTGGGCAAAAGGCATATTATGGAGATGGCATTATAGCTGGTGACACATGGTTCTTTTACTTTTCCTAAAAGATTAAAGATGGGTATGAAGAAGAGAATTGTCAACCAGAAGTAGAGTGAAAGAGTCAACTGCACCAAGTTATTGATAATCTGATTTTCTAGCAAACTTCTGAAAATGTTCACGTGAAAATCAAGTTACTGTAAAACAAGGACCATGTCCCTGAATGTGGAATAAATTAGGAATATACAGAAGATGTCAGAAACAGTCCAAGATAATGAGGTTACAAATACAAGAGAGGAGTACAGTATAAATGACACACAGAGTTATGGAGGACAAGAATTATACCACCATTACTTAAGAAAGGCGATTATAGGTAACCTATAATACAAAGAGCAGTAGCCTTAACAGGTGGTCATATGAAGACGATACAGCTTTGATAGCAGTCTAAGAAAACAATGCAAGTTATAAAGTCATGCTGAGCACAATTTATTTAGGGAAATATATTTTACAGCTATAGTATTTATTAGAATACATAATAGAACCAAGCAAACATATTTAGTAGATATTATTTACTATTTTCGTATATCTATACTCTTTAAGCCATGGAAAATTATGTTAGATAATGAAAGCAAAGGGTCATTATTTGGAATTAATACATATAATTACTGTGTTACATGATAAAAATTGAGCACAGGTTAAAATTGCATCGAGTAAGTTTAACAAGGAAATAGGCCAGAATTCCTATTAGCTTATGGCTACTCAGGATGTATACTATACTACTTGTAATTTTTCTCACAGCTGACAATGTTAGTACTGGTGCTCCTAAGACTTAATGGAGACATGTGATCATTACATCCGAGTGACGCCTCCAGGTGCATCTGCATTTAACTCCCACTGACGTCTCTAGGTGTCAAATATTGTTTGTTCATATTTGCATCAATAATTCAAAAACCATGCTATGTACAAGGTTTTAAAACATTTCAACTTAAAGCTTTCACAATGACAAACTCAACTGCATTAACATTTGACCTCTATCTAATGCAGGTAAATAGATATTAACTGTTGTTTTTATGATATTAATTTGAATAAATATAATTTTCATATTTTTCTAAATATCTCAACAACCAAGTAACACAGACAGAACTCCTTAGTATCATGAGAGTTCTCAGCTAGAGGAATAAAATGTTCCTGACAGTATGTGTGTAACTTGAGTGGTTGCTGAGATATTGTAAGTTGTTTACAAAACATTACAAATGTAATTGTTACTGTGTTTACTGTGACTTATAAAATTCAGTTTAAGACATAGAACCTAAAGAATACTACCACTATAAAAATAGTTTGTTTTGAAGAGTTTGCCATTTATGCAACTTTCATAACATCTATGGTTCTAGAGATATGAACATTTGTTTAAAATGTGAGGACATCATTTGATTCTGTCAAAAGGCTTAGGCTCCTCCCATTGGAAGTTACAGTTCAGACTTCCTGAACTCCAGTGGAGTGAACGAGTAGCACTATTGCACCTTTAGGAACCAAACCTGCCACTCCTAACTTGTTTGGTACAAACTTTTTTGATTTCAATAATGTCCAAAAATGTTTTAAACAACCTATTGCTCAGAACATCAGATGACTCCAAAAGATAGGCTGTGCCTTCCATAACTTGTCTCATAGTATTGTTGTGACTGTTGTAGTAGCATGATCCAGGGCTTTACAGATGGGTCCCTACCGCAGTATATCACTTTTTTTGCCAATGTTTGCTTCATGTAAGCCAATGTTATGGTAACAGCGGTAATATTGTGAGAACACCTCTCCTCTCGTTTATGTATGTCATGTTAGGTCATCTTTTATACTTTCTTCTCACTTATTAAAAGACAAAGCAAACCATAAAAATGAAAACTATGGCAAATCCTATTTGTTTCATGTTATCTAACAAGATGACAGCTGTAAAGAAAATATTCATGTTTTTTTCAAGTGTCCACTTTATTTTATCTTATTTTTTTTTTATTTGATTCAGGACTGCAAGGGAGCTGTTAGCTATTCCAGTACTCATTACATATAAAGCAAAGAACCAGTCTTGTGTGGGATGTCAAGCCTTTTTGGATGCACAAACGCACTCATTCATATACCATATAGATGGCTGCAAGAAAGTTAAAGGAACAGTGCACCTATTAACATGCCTTTAGGATTAGATCCTGTTATTATTCTGAGGTGAGTAACTGTGATCCTCAGAACTGCATGACACAAGCACAAAGACAAACGCATCTTCATTTGTACATCACAATCACACCTAGGGACAGTTTAGCAGATTGCCAGTTCAACTAAAATCATGTGTTATTTACAATCCTGCTGTAAATCTGAGGTGTGTAACTATGATCCACAGAATTACAAGACACACAAACACCCTCACTAATACATCACATTCACCCCTAAGGATGGTTTAGAGGATTGTCTCTTCAACTATTAGTATGTATTTTAAATAGGATCTTTTGGTAATTCTGAGTTTCAGAACAGTGATTTCTGGACATATTGGACCAACACAGTGATCATAGGAGGATATATGTTAATTCTGAGGTTGCCATACATAAAGTTATTTTAACTACTATGAGTTGCAATGACACCTGAAGTACTATGCATAGTTAGGAGTAGTGTGGCTTTGTAGCCCCTTCAAGCAGAGGTGGGTAAAATAGGTTTGCTTTCATCTACAAAATTGCTTAAACTAAGTAACTACATGTTTTACTATTTATTGTTTTATTCTCTGAAAGTAAGTTTATTCTTCACTATTGTGGGTCTCATAAAAGCAGATCTTGTACACATGCACACACACACACACACACACACACACACACACACACACACACACACACACACACACACACACACACACACACTTCACAGCAGGTATGTCAGCTGTGCGCTGAACCACAGAGAAGGCAGCCCAACAGTGAATCCCATCAAAAAGCCAGGCACTGTGAGGCAGTAATGCCATCCACTGCACCACTGCCACCATAGAGAAAACAGTCATCATCAATGCCAACCACTGCACCACTGCCCCATAGAGAAAACAATCATTAATGCCAACCTCTGCACCAATGCCCCATAGAGAAAACAGTCATCATCAATGCCAACCACTGCACCAGTGTCCCCATAGAGAAAACAATCATCAGTGCCAACCACTGCACCATTGCCCTAAAGATAAAACAATCATTAATGCCAACCTCTGCACCAATGCCCCATAGAGAAAATAGTCATAATCAATGCCAACCACTGCACCAGTGTCCCCATAGAGAAAAAAATCATCAATGCCAACCACTGCACCATTGCCCCATAGAGAAAACAGTCATAATCAATGCCAACCACTATACCAGTGTCCCCATAGAGAAAACAATCATCAATGCCAACCACTGCACTATTGTCCCATGGAGAAAACAGTCATCATCAGTGCCAACCACTGCACCAATGTCCCCATAGAGAAAACAGTCATCATCAATGCAAACCACTGCACCAGTGCCCCCATAGAGAAAAACAGTCATACATTTACTTGGTAGCCAGAATACCCCAACTAAAGGAAGGGTGGTTTTTCAACTCAGAATTCTGCCATCTTAATTTATTTGACAGTAAGTTAACTATCTGGAAACCATATGTGTAGCAAACTTTTCTGAAATCATTTGTTGACTTGCCCTTTCCTTCATATAGCCTCAGCAAGGCAGATATCCCCTTACCTCTGTAGACCGCAACACTAGAGCTGATTACATTAGCATTACGCTTCAAGTGGTATGGCTTCCTGTGTGCCTTCGTGCCTTATAAATTATCCTAGATCTTTTCCAGCATATTTCTCTGAACAGTTTTTTGCATGGTTTTATTTACAGTGCAAATATAAGGCTTGCTATATAATTTATAAATGTTTTTACATAGCAAATGTATTTTCTACAGTTTATTTCATTATTGCATTATGTGATGCATAAATGTCATAATGCATCATACTTACAATGTATAGTATACTTTATGGTTTCCATTATGTTTTCTATCATAAAGATATTTCCATGCATGGTATGCAGAATATACACCATCACAACAAGGGTAATTTCCTTTTAAGAAATGGTATGCGTATCAAGAAATTAAATATTGTCTCTACAATAATTTGCCATATAGTCTTGATGCTTCCTTTTAAGTGTAACAAAGATGCCTGAGTATTTCTTATATTTTTTTAGCTTTCAAACCCCTCTAACTATTGAATTACAACTCACAATATGAAGCTGTACAGTGAATCAGCAACCAGATCACCTGTCATTTTTAAATACAATACATAAACAATGTTATACATTTATTCAGAAGTGTCCGAAAATGCTATTTTTATTAGTGTGCGAGATGAAATGTCAGATTCCCTAATGCAGATCTTTGATCACAGTAATTATCTTTCTTGTGGGTAGGTTCAGTGCCTGAACTTTAACAATAAATATAAATAGGAATTATTTGAAACTTGTTTATCATTATGTCTCAATGTATTACCGTTGCTATAATCCTTAGATCTTTCCACATATACATTCTCTATCACTGTCAGATCCAGAGGAATTTCCATTTCCTTGATGCAGGAGTAAGGAAAAGGACTGACTTCTGGTGTCAGAGTTTGATCAAAATAATTTTGCATCAGAAAAAGAGCATAATTGACATGTCTTTGTCTATAACAACCAGTCACTTCAATGGTAATTCAACTTTTATTATGCTAGTGAACATATGCATTTCCATTTGGTGCCTGGTGTTTCATTAGCAACTCTTCTTTTGATCCTGAGTTGTGAATACAAATCACTACAAGAGGGAGATGATGCAAAATAAGAAATAAATGTGCCCGTGAAGGGGTGGGGTGAACTTGGAATATGTTTCAGAATGAAATCTAATAAATCAAAGCTGAAAAAGTACTGACATGCTGATATAGCACCCAACCCCCACTCAACCAGTTCAGATCTCAGCATCTCTTTATTAACCTATCCCTTAAAGTATGAATAACAGAAATATGTGTATAAATATAGACTATATGTGTGTCCGTGTGTGTATGTAAAAAAAAAAAGAAAGATATCTATCTATCTATATATATATATATATATATATATATATATATATATATATATATAGACATGGATATAGATATAGATATAGTTATATTAGCCCCAATGGGGATTATAAAGACACAACGATGTTCTACTATATCTTCAACTTCTCACTTTAATCATTAGAAAATTTTATCCCACGCTGCTCTGAGCTTTATAATATTCTTCATGTGCCTGAACATCTGAGCACATTTATCACTTTTACTTATTTGCTATCTTAGCAAAAAATAGGTGCTGCAGTCTATCTTCACTGTATATTACCTTGATAAAAAGGGCCTGCACTGACCACCCTTTTAATTTTTGAGAGAAAGGAGTTCATGTAATGTACTTCCATGGTGAATTAGTCTGCAGATGTGAGTTAAATGTAATTTCGGTCACACACTATTGTCCCAGTATTATCACTGTGTTGTATTACTCATTAGTAATGATACACAGTTTTTATAACCTGTCTGTATGAGATGCTGAATTGTGCTTTCCATGATTTTGGTATCCTGATTCCAGTACAACTGCTCACTGCTGGCAGCAAAGTTCCAGTTGTGTTTGTGCACAATATCCGCATGAGGTACACATGATATAAATGTGGTACACCAGATTATCGGTATACTTGATGTAAATGTGGTTCAACAGAGCATTGGTACATGATATAAATGTGGTACAACAGGGTATTGGTACATGTGATATAAATGTGGTACAACAGAGCATTGGTACATGATATAAATGTGGTACAGCAGGGTATTGGTACATGATATAAATGTGGTACAACAGGGTATTGGTACATGTGATATAAATGTGGTACAGCAGAGCATTGGTACATGATATAAATGTGGTACAACAGGGTATTGGTACATGTGATATAAATGTGGTACAACAGAGCATTGGTACATGATATAAATGTGGTACAACAGGGTATTGGTACATGTGATATAAATGTGGTACAGCAGGGTATTGGTACATGTGATATAAATGTGGTACAACAGAGCATTGGTACATGATATAAATGTGGTACAGCAGGGTATTGGTACATGTGATATAAATGTGGTACAACAGAGCATTGGTACATGATATAAATGTGGTACAACAGGGTATTGGTACATGTGATATAAATGTGGTACAACAGAGCATTGGTACATGATATAAATGTGGTACAGCAGGGTATTGGTACATGTGATATAAATGTGGTACAACAGAGCATTGGTACATGATATAAATGTGGTACAACAGGGTATTGGTACATGTGATATAAATGTGGTACAACAGAGCATTGGTACATGATATAAATGTGGTACAACAGGGTATTGGTACATGTGATATAAATGTGGTACAACAGAGCATTGGTACATGATATAAATGTGGTACAGCAGGGTATTGGTACATGTGATATAAATGTGGTACAACAGAGCATTGGTACATGATATAAATGTGGTACAGCAGGGTATTGGTACATGTGATATAAATGTGGTACAACAGAGCATTGGTACATGATATAAATGTGGTACAACAGGGTATTGGTACATGTGATATAAATGTGGTACAACAGAGCATTGGTACATGATATAAATGTGGTACAACAGGGTATTGGTACATGTGATATAAATGTGGTACAACAGAGCATTGGTACATGATATAAATGTGGTACAGCAGGGTATTGGTACATGTGATATAAATGTGGTACAACAGAGCATTGGTACATGATATAAATGTGGTACAACAGGGTATTGGTACATGTGATATAAATGTGGTACAACAGAGCATTGGTACATGATATAAATGTGGTACAACAGGGTATTGGTACATGTGATATAAATGTGGTACAACAGAGCATTGGTACATGATATAAATGTGGTACAGCAGGGTATTGGTACATGTGATATAAATGTGGTACAACAGAGCATTGGTACATGATATAAATGTGGTACAACAGGGTATTGGTACATGTGATATAAATGTGGTACAACAGAGCATTGGTACATGATATAAATGTGGTACAGCAGGGTATTGGTACATGATATAAATGTGGTACAACAGAGCATTGGTACATGATATAAATGTGGTACAACAGAGCATTGGTACATGATATAAATGTGGTACAGCAGGGTATTGGTACATGTGATATAAATGTGGTACAACAGAGCATTGGTACATGATATAAATGTGGTACAACAGGGTATTGGTACATGTGATATAAATGTGGTACAGCAGAGTATCAAGAAGGTTGGTATAACAAGAAAACATACTTTGTTCCATATAGAGTGACTGAAGAGATGTCAGGCTCGGTTTACTATCAAATGAGTGAAAATCAAAAGACTGAATCCCAAAAAGACTGAAAATTCAAAATACTGAATACATTTTTAATGCAAAAGGCAAGCTGCCCTGCTCCCGTCAAGTGGGGGGCTACACCCCCACACCCCCTGCTAACTATATAATTTATATAATGCACCAATATGGAAGGTGGAGATTAGGTAAGTAAAAATTCCACACCACCTGCAGCATGATGGCACTTTGCTTAACCTCTTCCATTCTTATAGTGCCAGCAATTGTAACCCTTTGAGCCTTGCATGAAAGTAAAATGGTAGGGCTCCTGTGGAGAGGTGGTATTCTGGTTGGAAAACCCTCCCAGTGTGGGTCACACTAAGGACCCTATCAGCACAAAGGAACTGCAGAGAAGAGATCTCAGGGTGCAAGCTCTGGGGCCTTAAGTCAGCAGGAGTGAGATGAAAAACTAAAAAGGGAACTTTATATGCTGCATTGTATAAACTTATAGTATTAAACACAGGAAATGGTATATCACTAGTGCGTCTGACATTCTGAACTAACAAAAACACTTTTACAATGGCATTTAAACAGCAGATATATCATTTTTCTGATAAAAATATTTTAGTTCTGATGTCTTAATAAATTACTACAGATATGATTCAGTACTTACCCAGTTTCTCTGACAAAACACATCATATGTGTATATTTGTTATGAAATGAATAGCAAGTGACCTGAGCACACTAATGCCAATGTGGGTCTATTGGTGGTTCCTTCAGTATAGTACCATATCTCTGATGCCACCTTATGTTTTCAGTCAAATTTCTCAGAAAGATATGTGATAACACTCAGATACAGAACACACTTGGTGAATTAAGTGTAAAGATAACTATACAGTTATATTTCCATATATGTGCCACTGCATACAGGTTTATTTTTGAAGGGGTACACAATGACAGTGAAGGGATATATCAACATTTGGGAGAAAATTATATAGCTTTGATTTCTTATGTAATTTCAACTTCATACAGATATTTTCTTGATATGTGTCACATTCTCCACCTGCAATGGATTTTAGTAAACTGTATACTCTTTGGTAATCCAGTACAATTCCTGGTTTAATAATTTAAATATACCACAGTATATAAAATGACACAATCATCTTGTCATAGTCTATACAATGAGTATTAGTGGAAATATCTGACCAAAGCAGTAAATTTTACAATTTTGGAGAATGTACATGTTTTTTTTTCACTTCATTTGTAGTGCTAATGCAATGCACATATAGCTTTGACATGTAAACCCATTATATCACCTACTGTGAAACTGCTAATGGAGACAAATTACAGCAAAATGTTAAGAAATACAAAAAAAAAACTACATTTCACAAAGCCAGTGGGATTTTTTAAGGTAAGTCATCAGTCACCATTAAGACAAAGACTGAAACAAAACTGATTTTATGAACTTTAATTATGCCCTGGCTTAGGAATACTGTCAATTCCAGTAACTGTTTAAAAAAAAATAAATAAATATTAAATGAAAGACATTCAGTGCTTAAGCAGAGGAAGAAATACCTTAATCACTCTTTGGAATTTATTAGTAAAACTTTCCAGAAATGATGTCAGGACATATCTCTCAAATGTACCGAATTCCTCTGTATTTCCCGGTTTTGGGCTCAAAATAATAGGGTGCCACGAATTCCTGAATGGACCCTTTAAATGCCGATTTACTTTTCATTATGCAAGTAGAAGGATCAGCATGAGACGAAAAAAAAACTGCAGTTCCTTACATGGCACACACGTGGCCTGCATCAATTATTTTTGTATTTTGGTTATTTATTTTATTTTACAGGAAAGCAAATTAATTTCTGATAGCAACCGTGTATAATACAGATTGCTAGTAGGAAAAAATCTGCATTCTATATGGTTTGTATTTGTGAGAACTGTATGTTTAGGATTCCAGTTGTTTACGGGGATGTTACCTAGACTAGTTAATATTAAAAACAGATTGAAGAACATAATGTACAGCTTTCTTTGTAAACATATGGCAGAACTCTATGATTTTGAACTTTGTTTATCTCTGTCTGCACTGTGCCCCGATATGACATCAGATAGATCCAGTTTCTTCTTTTTCATTGGCTCAAATTCAAAGACAACGAGAGATAGACTTCCTGCTTTGTCCTAAACAAAATGGAGCAATAGTGGATAAACTTAAAATCAAACACTAGCACAATGTTTTTTGGGAAACAAAAGCCTTTACCACACAGTTTTAAAGACAATCGTGTGCTTAGTGTAGATTTTGTAAGAAGTGTGTGTGTGTGTGTGTGTGTGTGTGTGTGTGTGTGTGTGTGTGTGTGTGTGTGTGTGTGTGTGTGTGCGTGCGTGCGTGTGTGTGCGTGTGTGTGTGTGTGTGTGTGTGTGTGTGTGTGTGTGTGTGTGTGTGTGTGTGTGTGTATTGGAGAACATCCCTGATATTGTCATATTTTTGCTTTGATCCTGCTAAAATGTTTGCTTTTAGATGGATTGTTAAGATTAAGACTACCACCATACCCCAGATTTTTTTCCTCTGTTCCTCATAAAATGGTTTTCTGGCACATCACTGAGTACTGAGTTCACTAAAATAATGATGCACATTTGTGTTTCATACTTCATACCCTTAAGAAAGTCACGTTAAACCAAAACCTGCTGTTATATAAACTTTTTTTTAAGTTTATAAGATCAGCCTTTGCCCCCCCCCCCCCCCCCCATCATTTATGACTTTGTCCAAATTTCTTGCCGTTGAGAGGTATGACTTCTGCCTTTATGATAATACAGGTGGTGGGCGGGGTCAGAATGACAGACACTCAGTCTGACCCTTTGTCTGTTATTTTCAAAACAAAAAAAAAAATTGGAAAGAAAAGAAGTAGAACTAACGTAGTATTATAAGTCAACAATGTCAAGAATCATCTTAACATACAAGAGGAGCTTCCACCCTGTTAACTCCCCCTTTAGTACTTTTTCTTTCAGTTGCATAAATAACGTATGAGAGTGGGGGGGTTAAAAGGGTTGGCACTCAGCAACCCCCTTATATGTTAAGATGCCTAGACTCTAAAAGCACATTAAAGTGAATCCCTTGCTCTATCAAAAAGTGGAAGAGACTGCATACCAGTTAGCTCTTCCCTCACAAAGCTTTTTGTACCTTTTCTTTTAGGTTGTGCATGACTCAGTATGGGGAGGAAACCTTTTCTATCCTTCCCATATCTCAAAATGCAGCTCCCCTGATTCCTCTCTCATCCAGTCTTGTTTTGATTGCTCAAAGAAGGTAAAAAGCAGTCTTCCTAGTTCCGAGGGTCTACTTCTAACACTGAAATGTTTTCAGCTCCCTTTATAAAAATAGACTTCTTGCATCTCTGACAATATAAAAGACATTTTAGTGTTGCATATGTGAAACAAAACTGGTGATGCTCAAGTGTGCTACAGCTGTCTGTCAAAACTGCTGGGAGTGCGTGATTGCACCTACAAGCGTTGGCAGTTCTCACCCAGATCCACCTGTGGGATCTAGAATTGCTGTAATCATGACTTTAGGGATCTTTTTAATAGTGTTATAAAAATTGTTGCCAGGCTTTTGACATTTTAGTAACTTGCTTGTATTTGCTTCTCTCTTTTTCTAATTTCTCCACATCTTTTGGGTTTCTAATACTATGATGGGAGTGGACCCCATTCCTAAGCCAAGTACAATTAAAGTTCATGAATTTAGTATTGTTTCAGTCTTTCATGTTAGCCAAAAGTGCTTTTCGCAGCACTCACAGTGTGCCCAGTAATGACTCCTTCGGCAATTCGCACGGGGTTACATGGATTGGTAACATATCTAAATGTGATTGTAGATATTTTTTATAAGACCCATTGCTCCAACTACTATTGGAACTGTCTGGGTATCGTTCTTCCACATTGCTCTCATTTCTGCCTGCAGATCCTGATATTTTATGACTTTGTGCCTCTCTGTACACAAGACACTGTAGTCACAGGGTTTAGCAATTTCAATAACCAATGCTACTTTTGTCTTCTTTTCTTGGACCACTATATCTGTTTTTCTAGCATCTATCTTTTGAACTGTCAGTAATGGGTGATCCCATGTGATATAAACTTCATCATTTTCTAGGATGCTTTGTTGCTTATGTTTACAGTGTTTTTCAGCCACTTCAGTACCATAAGGCTTGCACAATCCCCAGTGCAACAGTCTTGCCACATTATTATGCCTTTCAGTATACAGTCCTTCTGCCATTAGTATGTCACAACCAGCAACGAGGTGTGCGACTATTTCCAATTCGGTTTTACAAAACCTATATTTGTCTGTTTCACCCACATGTTCAATGAACTTTGTAAACCATCATGTACATAGCCCACTATCTTGGGCTGCCAATGTTAAACTTTTATCTCTTGGTTTGAATTCGCCTCTCCTTAACCATTTCTGTGTTCGTTCCTGATCAACATGAGGTTCTTTCAGAAGCTTTCTATACTTGCAACTATATTTATACTTTTTCCACATTTCTTGCCTTCTCGTTTGGTCCTTCACCTTATATTCTTTTTTTTGTTTTTTAGCACATTCAGTTGCTGCATGACTTTTATCTACTTCTGGTTTGATTTCCATTCCTCCTTGATGCCGATATGCTTCTGATAAATTAAGCAAAGAAGTCATCTCAGATTTATTCTCCTCATGTTTCAAAACTTTCACTACATTTGGGTCTTGTGAGATCAGCAGATATGTGTGGAGTCCTACGATTGCAGATCTATACATGTAATCAATTTCAAGGAGGCCCATCCCTCCTTCAGAATGGTGAATATATAATCTTGGTATACACTGATTTTTATAAATCATTTGGCGAGCAAGAAGCATCATTCTTGTTTTCCTATCGAATCTACCCAACAAATTTTGGGGCCAGTCAATCACTCCAAAACTGTAACTTAGGACAGGAAGAGGAAAATGGTTTATAACTTGGATTTTGTACTTGATGTCAACGCTGTTTTCAGAATTAATTTAAGTCTTCTAAAGTATTCCTTACTAAGTTTCATTTGTATTTGTTCATGTTTTATTGTTGATCCTTCATCAATTCCCAAATATTTATACACTCTCTTGCTCAAGTTCTTTTATATCACATTCCTGCCCCAGACTGATGTTTTCTTGGTGCTGCAGTTTTCCTGCTTTAAAGGTTGCTTTTGTACACTTACCAAAACCAAATGACATTCTTATATCATCTGAAAAAGGTCTTGACAACTTGCAGCTGTGCTTTCAGTTCCTCATATGATGAGCTATACAGTTTTAAATATTTGACAAAGAGAAGATGAGAAGTCTTTACACTGTTGTTTTTAGGAGCCAAATTATAGCCATGGCCTAAATTGTTAAGTAAACAGCTTAATGGATTAATGGCAAGGTAGAATAGCAACAGTGACAGAGAGTCACCGTGGAATATCCCCCTTTGAATTTTTATCCCTGGGATAATAATCTGTCCTTTATCATGGCTTAATTGCAAAGTGGTTTACCACTGTTTCATGGTCACTGTAATGTAGTCAATCAGTGTAGGGTGTATCTTATACATTTTAAGCACTCTTTTATCCATGAATGTGGGATACTATCAAATGCTTTTTTATTGTCAATCCATGCCATACTTAAATTCTTCCCCTTTTTACAGTTCTCCACTATGACTTTATTTAACAACAAATGATCCTTTGTTCCATATGACTTTATTTTATTGCCCTTTGGTTCTACTGCCATAATTGAGTTTTCTTCTAAATGACTATAAACTCTGTCGGCATCAAGTCCCATGTATAGTTTATACATCATCAGAAGGCACGTTATTGGTCTATAATTTTTAGGGTAGCTTGCAGGTTCACTCTTAAGAAGGAGCATTATTTTGCCTGTTCTTAGCCAGGTTGGTATCTGTTCAGGTTGCAGATATAAGTAGTTCTTACTCATGGCTAAATCCTCGTGCAAAGATGTTAATGCTTTTAACCAAAAGTTAGGTACTGCATCTGGCCCTGGGGTTTTCCACTTAGAGGCTTTTCTTAACTTTGTCTCAGTCTCTCTGGTTGTTACTTCACCCCATTTCATATCCTGCACCTTTAAACTTCTTATTCTTTCTTTTACTTCTGTCCATTTAGCATCTTTATTATGTTCCACAGGATCTTCATAGATACTGCTCCAAAATGTATCTACTTCCTCTTTTTTGGGTGGTCTTTCAATTCCTTTTACCTTTTCCCAATTCTCTATAAAACTTTTTTGGGTCATCAATAAATTGCTTATTTCTTACTTTTCCTTTATATTTATCTGTGTATCTTCTAAGTTTTTCCACCTGTACTGACATTTTTAGTTTATTAGAGATAGTGCATGATAGATCCTGGTCTGTTCTAATACTGTGATTTGCTTTAATCACGTCTATCTTTCTTAGTATTTTTGTTGATTTATTCCCTCTTCTACAATCTTCTAACAGTGACACTTCTTGTCTTAACTGCTTTATAGTTTTCTCTATTCGATACTTCCACGATGGTTTTCGATTTCTTCCCTTCCTTTTTTCCCTCACTACCCTGTGTTCCTGTGGTAGAAGTTTATCAGTTATTAATTTAGAAGGACAATAATATATCCTGTTTACTTCTATTATATCACATGGCTCTCTATGGACAGTTCTAATTACTACATTCATTTGTTTTATCAGACTTCTAACTTTTTGGGTTTTATTGACCTTCTGCAGTCTAGTTCTCTCATTGATCTTAATATATCTATCCATGTCTATTAAATCAAGCAACTCTTCTCTTAGCTCATTTTCCTCCAAACTGAGGGCACATCCATTTCCTGTGGGCATTCTATAGAAAGTTCTATAGCATCTTCCTGAGGTACCTTCTCTTCAATTTCATCCTGTGCCATCTGTTGCTCTGTCATATGGGAACTCACTGGCCTATCACTCCTCAACATTGACTGCATCAGAGTTTCTAGTTTCTTTTTCCTTTCCTTGCTGTGTAGTTTCAAGTGAATGTTTATACTGATTTCCTGTGGAAGGCTCCAAAGTATCTTGATATGGCACATGACAAATTGCTTCCTGTTCCACAGGCCACCCCTTAATTTGGATATGCATTGCTCTATCTGTTGTGGTGCTTTCTGCATTTGATTTTCTACACTGAATCCTTCACTTTGTAGGTACTCCATAACCTCAATTTCTATTTCTTTAACTTCTCTATTACTAATCTCCTTTTCTGATTTTCCTCTTTGTTTTCTTATTTTTTGTATTGTAAAGTTTTCCATGCCCAGATTCCTTTGCCTGTATTTCTCTTCAAATATCTTTGGTGCTGCTCTTTTTGTATTGGTTAGTTTTGCCTTCTCCTTTGCATAAATATTAAACTATATTAAATAAATTTTTCTTTCCCGTGTCCATATTTCTTCTTCAGATGTTTCCTGATCTTCCTGTTTCTCATTACATTGGGGACTCACTCCATCATGCTGTCATGTAACTGGTATTAGACCTTCTACACCAAATCCTTCACTTCACAGGCACTCAATAACTTCAACTTCTATTTTTTTAACTTCTACTAATCTTCTTTTCTATGTTTCATCTTTGTGATGATATTTTTTTTTATTGTAAAATTTTCCATATCTAGATGCCTTTGCCTGTATTTCTCTTTGAATATCTTTGGGGCTGCCTTCTTCATATTGATTAATTTGGCTTTCTCCTTTGCATAAATATTGCACCATATCAAATCTGTATTTCTTTCCCATGTCCATATTTCTTTTTTGTATTTTTCAACTACCTCTAGGTTTTGTTGTTTATATTTTCACACTGCCTGAGATCCTTCTTTTTCCAAACAGATAAAAGTTTCTTGATCTATGTACTGTTTTTCACAAATCTTTTGTATTAATGAACACAAATTTTCATTTGAAGCTTCTGACAGTTTTTCTTGCGGATGTATTTTTCTCTAATTTTTCCCTTAATCATTTTGTATATCTTGTGTCTGGAAATTCTCAGCGTTTTCCATAATAGTAACAATACATAATTTCTTTCTTATCCTCAATAGTCCACTCTATCGTCTTTATGGCTTTTTTTTAGCCTATCCGTTTTTGTGATTTTTGTGGACTGCTACTTCCTTCTGCAACAGGGGGGCCATCCTCCCTCCAGTCCTGGCACCAGTATGCCTACCAGGATTGGGCACTTTTTTATCCTGCGTCTTGTACACCCAGTTATCTTTTTTTTTTAATATTTGACCTACTTCTATCCATGATATATGCTATATAAATACAGTCTATATATCAGTGTCACCTTGGTGAGATTTTGTGAAAACAGGGTCCACCTCGCAAAGATACTCACCAAGACTTGAAGATGAATTAAATTTCAGCACTACTCCTCTCCTTTTCTTGTTGACTTTTCATCTCTCCATTTGGACCTCTGTCTCCATACATTTTGTGATGCTGTAGAAAATTGTTTAAGATTTTTAAAAGTCACAGTCAAAGAATGAAGACAAGTATTACAGTTTCAGAGGTCTTAATTTTTCTTGTTCTTAAAGTGAATATTACTGCAGATAGTATTGTTCTGTTAACTTTGTAAGTGATTAGGATAACTGCTTAGTAATGGTATTTTATATTAATCATTTTCCCATCATCGTTTTCACTTTTTTACTTTCTGAGCTGAGAGCTTGAGAATTGTGCACCTAGCAATTTCAGAGTTGTTTTCATTACAAAATGTGACATTAAAAAATCTATAGTGCTTAATCTTTTTGTAAACAAAGTCACTGGGCCTGGCAGAGGGGAAGACGAATAGCTTTGAGGATGGTGTATTATTCAGACTATTGTTGCGGTTGATGGTGAACAGCAATATTCGTGTTTCTTTTTCTCTGTTAAACCTGATAACCCTACTATGCATATGACCAGTTTACAGAGAGGATACATGAGCACTTTTTAAGTCACTCGATCAGTTGCACAGTTTGGAAGTGGTAATTGCATAAAAGTCAACCAGAAGGTTGTTAACAGCATATAGTATAGTCTTAACTTTCTGTGGTAAACTGCCATATGAGTAAAGGAAAGTGTTTGCTCAACTGAAGCAGAGCAAAACCAGTTATCAGTGGAGGTTGGGTGTGAAAGGTTCCATTTTATAAATGTTTTATATAAAACTCATATCTTGCAACTGTTCAGATTTTCGCTGACTATCCAGATTTTTGCCTTAAATTTTTGGTCTGTTCCTCATAAAATTTGTGGTTTTCTGGCAAAGTTGAAAACGTGCCTTATACTAATTATGCCTGGTTTTGTCTATGATTCCTGACATAAGAGGGTGAGTGCAGTGCTATTGAGCACAATAAAAAGAACTTCTTAGTTAAATGGTCTCATGATTTCTCTGTTCTCACTGCACAGTACCAAGACCATTTTACACACACAACAACCATAACTTAGCAATTTTATATGTGTGTGTGTGTGTGTGTGTGTGTGTGTGTGTGTGTGTGTGTGTGTGTATATATATATATATATATATATATATATATATATATATATATATATACAGAAAGAGAGAGACATTGACAGAATAAGATCCTACGTATTAATATACATTTTTTGATGTAAAAGAAGTGAATAATTCTAATTATTATCATTATATATTGTATGATTCACCACCTTTTCTCCAAAAGTCACCAACTTTAGGAGGTAATTGGGATTAAGAGAGAGACCTGGATACGGCCAAAATATGAGTTTAATTTGGGGACATTTAGAGGTATGAGACCTGATGTGTATGCAGCCAAGAAAGCTGTTAACTGGCTGTTTTCTCACAAAGTATAAACATAATTCAACAGAGCTTGATAAATTCCTGTGACAGCCAGTGTGTGTGTGTGTGTGTGTGTGTGTGTGTGTGTGTGTGTGTGTGTGTGTGTGTGTACGTGCGTGTGTGCATGCGTGCGTGTGATTGCTTTATGATATAAGGTGTATGAAAAAAAGAAGAGAGAAACTTAGTTGATAAGGATACTACACTTGATCTTAACGATGGAGATTTGTGGAACTCATAAAAGTATTTAAAATAACAACAGCCTTATCCAGGAAAAAAAAATCCTAAAAGCAAACAAAAAGAATGGCATTACAAGATTGCCCTTACTCTGTAAAAGTCAGACTTTTCTTTTGATTTTTTTTTCAGATTCATTGAATACTATTACTTTAAAGGTAACAATCATCAGCACTTTTGCTGTTCTTTCCTTGATGAAAATACCCCAGTCTCCAATCCCAGAACCAGTTCCTTACCAGTTTGCATTAATAGTGGCAGTCAAAAGCTATGCAGCTTACCTGCTTGTGTCATGTATAGAAAAAAAGTGTTCAACTAACTTATGTCAAAGTAGGTGGTACCAACTACCATCACAATGTATCCAACAGATTGTTGGACATTTAAGCCAATTGACTCTACACACTTTATCATAAACCATGGCACTTGTACCCTAGTAACTGTTAGTATTACAGCTACCCAAGGAACTGTTTGTATTACAGGTACCTAACAATCATATCCTGTTATTTCAGCAGAGACTTGTCAGCTTTCTGTATAGTGGAATTAATTAAATTTTTTTTCATCTCTTTCCATGTTGCCAATCCAACTGAGATTGCATCCATCTGCTCCAAGCTCTTTTGTTTGTTTTGGAAGATCAGTACCATCTTTATATCCATATGTTTTTAGTTGACTGTCCTCCATAGAATTCAGTTTAGGATTAAAGTCATATTTTCAGGAATCACAGTTAGGTGATCCTGTACTGACAGAATGCAATGTAACTGAATGAAAAAGCAGCTAAAGAAACTGACCCCAAGAAACACCTTCAGGTAAGGAAAGCTATCCATCTCTGAACATACCTTCTCATTTTGGGAAGGCTTAATGTACAAAGATATGTCATCACCAGTCCTACAGCCCACCTTAGATACAAATTAGCTCATATGTGACTGCAGCTTTTGGCCTCTATCATATGTCAGCCCAGGACCCATAAATGTAAAGGGAAAGGAAAATAGTCCCAGAATGTCTGACCTCTTCCTTCCAAGACAACTCTCTGTGACAACATGCATAAAAATCCAGGACTGTAACAAAGCCGATGTACTTCATCATTCCCTTCTGCATAAATTACGTGGCAAAGACCTTGACAACACATAATAATAATTATGCATAATGGCCTGCAAATGTTACATTTCTGATTTCAACATTTCATGAATAGATTCTGGTATAATATTTTGTCTGTTCTTCAGTTTCACTTTAAATGTTGGTATCCCACAATTCCACTAGAGTGGGTGGGGTTACATAATTATGTATGCATGTTTTATGTTAATCACTGTACAGATTTGTACCTATTTTTCATGGCCCTTTGTCCAGATTTTTTTATGATTTCAGGTTGAGAGGTATGTGTCAGGATATTCAAGTATACTTTGCACCTATGGCTGCACCTTTAAGATCTTAAAGACAGAGCAACACTAAAATGGACTCAGCCCTAATTCCATGTGGAATACAGAATCTTTTAGTGTTGGCATTTTCCTGTAATGGAAAATGTCACTTTTCAAGAAACACGTGTAGGATTTTAATGTAATATAATATCAACTCAGGAAGGATACACTAGGACATATATAGTATTCTACATCTTTAAAAGAAGTAATATGCATAGTCTTAACAGAAACCAAATATACTGTAATATGGCAGACTGCCACGATGAAATGTCTGTGCACACACCTGTATTTGAGGCAATGTTTCAGACTCCCTAGAGCAGGTTTTGGGATATTATTACTGGATGGTCTAGTACATACTAAACTAAAGAACATTATTCCACTCATTATAACTTCCAGCCATCCACACTTATCAGTTGCATCAAATTATTCTCAGCAAACTCTAAAGCACTCAACAGGAAAAGCACCTAACAAACTGCACATACAACCCCACCCAGTGGAGCCTCGACTGCCATGTCCATAAGGCAAGCCAATACACTACCCAGGACTCTAGTAATAGAAGACCCCTTTGTATGACATACTGATGCCCTAATCACCAGGATAAATAAGGGGAAAATAAAGGTCAACTGCCTATCAGGGGTCAGGATCCACCAAATTATGTACAGGTACCATTATGATTCAGCCATAGTCCATGTAGGTGTAAATCACCTGAGATGTACCTCAATAGTCTATATGAAGAGAGACATTATAGAGTTCTTGGACTATGTATCCCAGGCTGGTATGTACCTAGCACTGAGCAGCATTCTACCTTTACCAAGGATGATCCCACAATATGAAGAGAACATGATTGACTTTAATGGTTGTCTTTCTGGAGTCATTCTAAGAGGATACAATATTTGTCAGCAAGGGAGGACATGGTTAACAACCCACACTACTTTGCTAAGGATGGTCTGCACCTATCCCTTCTAGGCTTTCAAATACTGCCTAAAACATTGCCCTTCCCATGGAGCCCTTTTAGGCAATGCCAAATTGACAAACTTCCAACACAGGAAAATCTACCCAAGGAAATCTAAAGGTGTTAATGCTCAGTGCAAGGAGTATAAAAAAGAGGTTCCACTCCCTCCACACTCTTCTTACCTTGGAGTATGTGGACATCTGTGCAGTTACTAAGACCTGATTTAAAACCACAGAGAGTACCCCAGCAGTGCAAGGCTTCAGTGCCTTCCACACACTTATACCATCAGCTGCACAGGCAGGTAGTAAAGGTGTCTTGATCTACATCAATAACAAATATACTCTAGGTTGGTTAAACAGAATGACAAGGTAGTGTTCCTTCATGTCCAGATTGCCATGGACAAAGACCCATACCATATCCTATTAAGCTAAAGGTCATCCCCCATGTCCTGTGAAACCCATACTTAGACCTATTGGAGAAACTCAGCATTTTACCAAATACTATATTCATGGAGAACTTTAATTGCCCTCTATAAACCAGGAAACCTACACAACCCCAAATTTGCAGGTGCAGAGACTACTAGACTTTATAAACACAAACACCCTGAAATATATAATGCATAAGCCTACCAAAGGTAACATATTGGATCTGGTAGTCACAAACATGGAATAACCCTGCCCCCACAAGACATGTCTTCTCTAGTAAAGTCAGGCCTTTTAATAAAAATCAATTCTGTAACCCCACTAAACCCCCATCAAAGTTATGAAGTACTCTAAGGCAAACTACCTTTTATTAATGGATAACCTGTAAAAATGTCAAGCCTTTCCAAACCCAGATAATACAGCAGCCTATGCAGAATTATTCACAGAAGCTCTGTACAACCATATCAATGACTACACAGAGACAGCTGTGCCTACCAGAAGAAAGCTCAAAACTAATTTAAAAATCAAGCTAGTCTGGTAGAATCCAAAATTTAACAGGTTGTACAAAAAAGTCATAGCTAAAATTAGAAAGTATAACTCAAAAAATGATAAAAATGATCTCATCAAATTGGATAGGCAACTAAGAGGGCTAATTAAGTCCAGCAAAGCAAATTTTGAGGTAAAGATAGCATCTCAGGCCAAGGACAACCATAAGGCCTTCTTCAGCTATGTCCAAAACATCAAAAGCAGCACACAACAGTGTGCTGAACTGCTGGTAAATGAAGCCTTGTTCACAGAACCAGGAGATATAGCAAATCTTCTGCCTGACAAATTCAGCTCTAATTTTACCCAACTGTTACACCCAGCTGCCAACAGAATATACCATCTAACATAACCCGCTCCAACTGTCAGTTGGGAGCAAGACTTAAAAGTGTTATCTAAGACCAATAATATGGTGTTAATGGGTCCCAGTAATATCCTAGGATGCTTCCTAAATAGTTTGAAATGTGACCTGGCAGGGCCACTGGAGTCACTATTAAACCACATCCCCTGAACAGGTTTTGTACCATGTAACTGGAGAACCTCAACGATCATCCCTCTTCACAACTGCAGTCCATTGATGGATCCTGTGAATTACAGATCCATTTGTCTGACTAGTCTCATATGCAAAGCCATTGTAAGAATTACCATGGCAATGATTAACTGTGACATAGGAAACCTTCAGACACCAGACCAAACACAGTTCATTTTTGTCAAAGACAGGTTATGCCTACTGAATCTGGTGGACTTCCTTGAGAAGGTCACCAAGGCAATGGATGAGGGAAAAATGATGGATACTGCCTACCTTGACCTAGCAAAGGCACTTGATACAATATCTCACTCAGGCATTGTAGACAAACTCATGGAATTAAACATAAACCTCTACATAACTCACTGGATAGCCAGCTGGCTAACAGATAGAACCCAGAAGGTTATGACTGGAGATACCACCTCCACAAAGAAGCCTGTCAGCAGTGAAATCCTCCAGGGCTCTGTTCTGGGCTCACTCCTCTTTGACATCTATTTCTTAGACATCAAGGCCAATGTTAATGGCATCTGGCTTACAAGGTTTGCAGATGATTGCAAGTTGGGAGCAATCAAAGAACCCCCCCCCCTCCAAGATACTAATATTTTACAATAAGGTCTAACACAGACAAATGAGTGGTGCCAAAGCCGTGGCTTAAAGCTCAATGCCAAGAAATGCATAATAGTACCTTTTGGGAAGTGTGCCACGTCAGGAAACTACCTCAGCAAGAAAACACCTCTAAAGGTTGACAAAGTTGTCAAGGATTTAGAGACTTGTGTAGATAGTAACCTGGCTTTCAACCAACATGTGTCTAAGGTAGCAAGAAAATAATTCTGTGTCACTCACCTTATAAGCAAGGACAAAGATGTCATGGTACGACTATACTCAGCCTTCATCAGATCCATCATTGAGTATAACACTCCCTTTGGTGTGTATCTGACCAGGCATATACAAGAACTGGAACATCCGCAGAGGCTCCTCACAAAAAGAATACATTACATAAATACAATACTGTATATAGAGTGCCCCAAAGCCCTATCCTTATAGTCAGTTTCCTACAGTCTGCTAAGAGATGGTTTTTACCTGGCATGCAAGGCCCCACCTTGATGGACCTTTTGCATGTTCACAAAACAAACAGCATTAGAACTACTAGAACCAAGGATTTAAACTTTGCTTTTAGTTTTAACAAGACATGTTGGAGGGAGAGGTATGTATCTCAGAGAATTCCCATTCTCTGGAATAGGCTTCTCATCCATGTGAAGCAGAGCTTTTCCCTAACCCAATTCAAGCATAATCTGGACTAGTGGATGGGAAATTGGAAATTCAACCTTGGTCTGACACCTATATCTTTGATGAACAGATGAAGCCATTAAATAATTCCCTAGCTAACATACACTCCTTAAAATAACCTCTAAGGCAAAATATCCCATGAAATATATTTTACTTGAATGACTTATAAAGGGCCTAGTGGTCATTAGCCTAGTATATACCTATGAACCTATGTGACTGCTGTAGTGACCCTATGAAAAGCTGCTGCTGTCCACAGAGTTTACAAGGTGAGCAGGGAATGGAACTAGTGGGTTAAGTCATTCTTCTGTATCAAAAATGCACCCCATGCACAACAATTTAGATTTCCCACACATGTCTTTGGGAGATGGGAGGAAACCATCATAGGTTCATAGGGTCATAGGTGTGTACTAGGCTAATGGCCCGGGGGCTTTTACAAGCCTACCCATAGGATTAACCTGGCATAGTTCCACCCAACCTTAGTTCCCAGTGCCTCTGTCGAGTAGAGCCACTGGAGTTATCCCCAGAGTGAATTTTCTGTTTCCTATCCACTGATTAAGATTGGTCTTGAAGAGGGTCAGCGAGGTGCTATGCTTGACATGTATGGGAAGTCTATTCCATAGCATGGGCAGTCTCAGGGTTGTGAACCTGTACCTCCAGCATGTTCTGTTAACTGTGGCAATGAGGTTGAGGTCTCTGGAGCATGTGGTGCGGAGGGATTGAGATTTCTTTAGATGTAGCATTTCTAACTGAGCTGGGTCAGACATGGCTTTGTAAGTCAAGCAGAGATTGCCTCTAAGTAGGTGATATGAGATAGAAAACAGTTGAAGTTTTTTGAGTTTGTCCATACAGGGCAAGTGTTTAAGGCCTAGAATCCTCTTTGTGAGGTACTTTTGTGGCCTCTCCAGTTGTTGCAGGTGTCTAGTGAGGTACAGACCAAATGGGGCATTGTACTTGATGATTGGCCTAATGAGGGAAGTGTAGAGGGAGACAATAACCTCTTTCTTCCTGGATGCAAAACCCTTAGTAATGACATATGCCACATAGAAGGGCTTTCTGACCACAGTGGCAATGTGGTGATCAAAAGAGAGGTTGCTGTCAGCCTGTGTTCCCAGATCTCTTATAATGCCTTCTGTGATCAGTGGACTACCATCAATATGGTAATTCATGGGAACTGGGTTTTTCCCAAAGGGGATGATGACACATTTTTTAGCAGTGAGTTTAAGGCCATGGTTCTGACACCAGTCGTTGGTCTAAGTGAGGCCATTCTGTAGTATGTCAACATCACTTGGGGAGTTAATAATGGCGCCCAACTTGCAATCATCTGCTAACTTTGTCAGCCTGAGTCCCTTCATGTTGGCCTGGACTTCAGAGAAGTAGATACCAAAGAGGAAAAGACCCAGAACCGAACCCTGTGGGACTCCACTCATGACTAGTCGGCAGTCTGAATTGGAGTCAACTACTTTCGCACTGTGGGTTCTCTCTGTGTGCCAGTTTGCAACCCACCTAGTGATATAGGGTTTGATGCCTAGCTTAATGAGTTTTTCTATGATTCCAAAGTGAGGAATGGTATTAAAAGCCTTGGCCAAATCAAGGTAGGCTGTATGAACCACCTTGCCTTCATCCACAGCTCTGGTGACTGACTCAAAGAAGTCAACCAAGTTGAGCAGGCATGATCTACCCTTCACAAAACCAAACTGTGTGGGATCCAGAGTTTAGAAATTCCCTATTTCCTTGTTTATTAAGTCCATGATGATGTGTTCCATAGCTTTGCATATCAGACTCATCAGGCTAATGGGGCGATAGTTCTCAGGGTCTGTAGTCGCTCCTCCTTTGTGGAGAGGGATGATTGTAGGAGTGCACCATTTGGTAGGGACAATGCCTGAGGTGAGGCTGTGATTGAACAGGGCACACAGGTGAGTTGCCAGTTAACTCTGTAGTTCATGTAGAACGTAGCCAGGGGATATTGTCAGGTCCCATAGAAGCTGTATTCTTGGCCTTGGACAGTGCTGTTTTAACCTGTGCAGCAGTAATACTGGGTGGCTGGCAATCTACTGGTATTGTGATTGGTCCTTTGGGGGGGTAAAGTTGACACGGGATCTGTCGGCCAGTATACTGGCAATATCTGTTGGCTTGGTATAGGAGGTACCATTGTGCAGTAGCTCAGAGCAAATCTAGGTGTTGCCATGGAGATTCTTTACATAACTATAGAAGGCCTTGTGGTTGTCTTTACTATCTGCTGCAATTCTATTTTAATGGCTAGCTTTAGAGGATTTGATGAGGGATCTCAACTTTTTCTTGAGGCTGATAAGGGAGTTTTTCCAGTCTTGGGGACTTCACCTTATTCCGCATTAGTTTCCCCCTTCTGTTGTACAGTTTGTTTATGGCAGGAGACCACCAGATTAGCTTCCTTTTTTTGGAGAAGAACGTCTTGGTTCTATTGGATATGGTGAGATCCATGCATTTGTGTACGTGTTCATACAGTGCATTGGTGTATGACTCGGTGGTCATGCAACTATTCTCCATTTGCATGGGTGCCGTGAAGTTAGCCACCTCTGTTTTTAGAAGCCCAAAGTTAGCTTTGGAGAAGTTTTTCATGGTGATTACCTTTGCACGGGGGGTGGGGGGGTGTGGATTTCCAAGGTGATTAGTTTGTGGTCAGATCTAACCAGGGAGGAGCTGACTATTGATGTAGAGCAATGGTCGCGCCCATGTTAGTAATGACCAGGTCAAGGATGTTGCTACCTCTAGTGGGGGTAAGAACAAGTTGCTCCAGGTCATTGGAATTAATGAACTCCAGGAAACATTGAGCAAGTGTATTGGTACATGAGTAGTTTTCCATTTTAATGGAGGGGTAGTTGAAGTCACCTAGTAAGAGAGTGTTAGGTTTGACCCTAATATTTTCCAGGGTGCTTGGAAATGTGGAGTGTGAGTCTTGGGACATGGTTGGGTTCTTATAGAAGGCTACAACCTGAATTGCTGTCTTACTCAATGTTAGCTGCACCTGAAGTATCTCTGATGCATTATGTTGGACTATCAGTCTTGAGGTGTGCGCATCCTTTATGAATATGGAAACACCACCGCCTTGGGAGCTTCGGTCCAAGTTTTGGGGCCAAAAGGTGTGGAATGAGTTATAGCCTGGTAGTGCAGGGGTGCTTTCTGCTGCCTTGAACCAGGTCTCTGTTACAGCACAAATGTCGATGTTCTCCATTTTAAGTAATACTTCGAGCTAATGCATTTTCAGATTTAGACTTCTAGCATTGAGCAGCAAGACCATCAGATTGCATTTATTTGAAGCTGTTATGGTGGTAATTTGGTCTTTGGAACACCACCTAAAAAATACACTATAGGGGTGGCAAGAGCTTTGGCCAGTATCTGGAAGCCCAGGGGTGACAGATGAAGGCCATCTCTGGCAAAGCATCGAGGTCTGTCAATCATGTCATCCCAGGCAGACAGATACTCGATCCCCTTAGAATGACATCAGAAGCTTTGCCAGTTGTTGAAATCAATCATTTTCTGCTTGTACTGTGGTATCATTCTGGGTGATGGTGGGATGCTGCTCAGGGCTAGGGTCATACCCACCTGGGCTACATAATCTTAGAGCTCCTCCATGTCTCTTTTCATGTAGTCCAGGGAGGTATGTCTCAGGTCATTCACACCCACATGTACAATGACAGAGTCATATTTGTATCTGTTGTTGAGGGACCTGAGTGCATGCGTTATGTGACGGATCCTGGCACCTGACTGGAAGCTGACTGTTACTTTCTCCTTATTCAACCTAGTGAGTGGGACCTCAGTGTGCCTCACTATTGAGTTACCTATGACTAACTAGTGTGTTGGGCATGCTGTTTTGCCTTAGGGGCTTTGGTTGAGTGGCACACTTTTTAGGAGAGTTATGTGTCTCGTGATTAGTGTTGTGTTGTGGTGGGTGAGTGCATTTCTACCTTGGAGGTCTCTGCTGCTTGGGTAGATTTTTATTGAGAGCCTCTGCAAAGGTGGGTGTGTGGTTTGTGTTTTTATGTGAAGACAGTGCTGGTGTGTGTTCTGGACAGCTATGTGTTCCATGTGGTGTGGTGCAAGTGTTGACCTTCTCCTCTTGACCAGCTATTCCGCTCTTGGCTGGTGAGTGTGTGGCTTCCAATAAAGGTTGTGTTTCATCACTATTAGCTACTGAGGAACTATGAGCTACTGAACATACCCAGATAGATCCCACATGAACACAAGGAGGACATACAGATTCTGCACAGAAGGCACCTCAGCCAAGAATCAAACCAGAGACCCTCTTGCTGTGAGGTAACAATGTTGCTCACTGTACCACTGTGCCACCCTTAAAAATGTATATACTTCTAAATGTTGAATTTAACAGGACCATTTTGCCATTTTCAGCACAAGTCTTTTTGGGTGATGATGCCATTATTCTTTCCGATCATGAACCTGTTACTTATACGATCACCTTTATGAAGAAATGTACTGATATTACCTTTACAATGAAACATTGCTACTTTTAGGATTACATTTATGGACAAATACATATAATTCCTACACTGAATGTGATGCCAGATCAGCACAAATTCTAGGCATGTATGTATGCATTGCCCACCATGTATACATGTAAGCAAAATGCTAGCATTAGTTAGCAGCCATATTTGTGAATCCAGGTTGTAGATATCCTAGTATTGAGTCAGAAGAGTGTGTGTGTGTGTGTGTGTGTGTGTGTGTGTGTGTGTGTGTGTGTGTGTGTGTGTGTGTGTGTGTGCATGCATGTGCATGTGTGTGTGTCTTTCTCAGCCATACAGGCTCTTAACATGGTTCAAATTCTAATTCTTAGATAAAAGAGTCCCCAGAGTAAAAATACGTAAAAGAAACATCTGGTAGTAGTGCTATTTGATTTTTGGCCTTTCTTCATTAGCCTGATAAGTTGTTATTTTGTTTAAAACATTTATAACAAATGATTAGTTTAAGTGAACTGATAAATTAGTGACCCAGACTTTCTGGATATCCTCTGGGAATGAGCTTATAGGTAGCATACGAGAAATATGGAAGTCTCTTTCACTATACTTGATTTTTCTGCTATTCGTTATACAACAAAAATAAGCAGATAGATTTATAATACTCAATTAATTATTTGCCAAATTTCTAATAGTCTGAAAGATTTTTCTCCTCAAAGCACCTAAAACAAAGCCAGTGTATTTGTATGCCTGGATTCCTTGACAGTGGAGGAAGCAATATAATCTTACAAAGACAGAAAATGTGTGGGGCATATTTATCCCTTTCATATAATGAATTCTTGTTTTCTGAGGCTGCCTAGTAGAAACTAGGCTGCTGACTATTACAAAGCAACCGAGGTTCCAAGGATATAGTAACAGGTGTCATTTTATGTTTTTTTCTTTAAAACTCTTATAGCAAAGGAATACACTGAGTGTTTTGCTGGGGTCTATATTATGCTATCGAATGGACTAAATAGCGAATGCTATTTAGTCGATCCGATACTGTGGAAATGGCAAAATAGTGAAGTCAAGGAACATCAAATTTTTTCCCAGGGAAAAAATTTGGTGGGCCGTCTTCGGGACTTTGCCATTTCCTCCACTATGGTACAATCTTGGAGTTGGTATATTTAAGTAGGGGGGTGTGGTGGGCACAGCCCCCCACTAAAATTTGTGTTTAAGTTTTTTTTTTTTTTTTTTACGGAGCAGTGAATTTTTTCCCTGGGAAAAAAATAGCTGTTCCGTTTGCTCTATATTTTGTTGTTTCGATATTATCGGTACAATGAAATAGCGTTCGCTATTTACATCGTACGATAATATGATATAGATGCTTTTGTTGTTTTTGTGTGCTTAGCTTCCTTGACATTCTTAGTTGAGAAAGCAGTGTGCATGTATGCATGTGAAAAAGCACATTTACAAACTAGTAAACATTTTCCAGTTAACTGCTTGGATTCTGAAACTATGCAGCCTTTTATACATTACCAGGCTTTCACTACGTTCTGTTGACTCATTCTATAGACAGTCATGTTTCACTGATTGAGAAGTGTAATCTGAACAACCATAAAAAGATAAAATAATACATTTTTTTTTACTGGGTGCTTGCTCCACACACTCCCAAAATTACATCTACCAGCTCCACAGTTGCAGTACACTATGGTGAACCAACAGCTTGCACAATATCAATGCATGTCTGTTTTTGCAAACACTGATTGAAAGAGATTAAATACAACTATACTGACAAACCTACTCTAAAGAGAGTGTAAATATGCCCATTACAACATTGAATTATTTATTCTGGTTTTAACAGCATCAGGTTATCTAAACTTTTAGGCACTTGTTGTAGTGTATTAACTGTGTATCATTTGCAGGTGCCACCCAATAAGTATTTCTGTACAATATTCCTTATGTAAGGATATAAAAAGAAGACCTCATGTTACCAGTGTGCGTATGAAGGCATCACTGCTGTCTTAGGTTCAGGATCAGGTCCAGATCTGTGGAAGTGCTTGGTAATCAAGATTTTAATCCGATTGAGGGATTCATGCCTGTTTTTTATTCAGCAGAATTGTGTAAGGATATGTAAGGTATCAACCACTTCATAAACAGCATAATATTTGACACACAGTCACAATCACAGCAGACAACCAATATAAATCATGTCATCGAGCCAGTGGCTATTTGTAGAGTTAAATATTAGTTGCCATCTAAGCTCTTTTAGTTCTAATGAATCCTTCCATGGTCCTTCGCTTTCTTCAATTCTCGAACTGTCTAAAACAAAGAATTTGAACATGTTCCTAGGTTCACAGGTGTGTACTAGGCTAATGGCCCTGGAGTCTTTACAAGTCTAGCCCATAGAAGTGCCCTGGCATTGTGCCACCTGACATTAGTTCCCAGTGCCTCTATCAAGTAGAGCCACTGGAGTGATCCCCGGGGTGAACTTTCTATTTCCCATCCACTCACCAAGATTTCTGTTGAAGAGGGCCAGTGAGGTCCTCTGCTTGACATGTATGGGAAGTCTATTCCAGAGCATGGGCAATCTCTGGGTTATGAACCTGTCCCTCCAGCATGTACTGTTGAGTGTGGTAATGAGGCCGAGGTCTCTGGAGGATGTGGTGTGGAGGGATTGGGATTTCTTTAGATGTACCATTTCTAACAGATCTGGGTCAGACATGGCTTTGTAAGTCAAGCAGAGATTGCCTCTTAGTAGGCAATATGAGACAGAGATTAGCTGGAGTTTTTTGAGTCTGTCCATGTAGGACATGTGTTTAAGGCCTAGGATCCTCTTCATGAGGTACTTTTGAGGGCTTTCCAGCTGTTGCATGTGTCTGGTGAGGTACATGCCAAATGGGGCATTATACTCGATGATTGGCCTAATGAGGGAAGAGTAGAGAAAGATGATGACCTCTTTCTACCTGGATGCAAAACCCTTGGTAATGAGATGTGGCACACAGTAGGACTTTCTTACCACAGTGGCAATGTGGTGGTCAAAGGAGATGTTGCTGTCAACCTGTGTCCCCAGATCTCTTATAACTCCTTCAGTGTTCAGTGGGTTCCCATCAAAGTGCTAATTAGTGGAAACCGAGTTTTTCCCAAAGGGGATGACGACACATTTTTTGGCATTAAGCTTAAGGCCATGGTTTAAAACACCAGTCGTTGGTCTTAGTGAGGCCTTTCTGTAGGATGTCTGCATCGTTTGGGGAGTTAATAATAGCTCCGTGACCTTGGTCAGCCAGAGTCCCTCCGTGTTGGTCTGGACTTCTGAGAAGTAGATGCCAAACAGGAGAGGACCCCGGACTGTGGGACTCCACTCGTGATTGGTTGGCAGTCTGACTTAGATTCCACTACTTTTACACTGTGGGTTCTATCTGTGAGCCAGTTTGCAACCCACCTAGTGATACAGGGGTTGATCCCTAGTTTGGTGAGTTTATCAATAATTCCTGAGTGGAGAATGGTATCAAAGGCCTTGGCCAGATTGAGGTAGGCTGTATGAACTGCCTTGCCCTCATCCACATCTCTGGTGACTGACTCAAAGAAGTCAACCAGGTTGAGCAGGCATAATCTACCTTTCACAAAACCAAATTGCATAGGATCTAGAGATTGGAGATTCCCTACATCCTTGTTAATTAGCTCCATGATGATGTGCTCCATAGCCTTACATATCAGACTCGTCAGGCTAATGGGATGATAATTCCCAGGGTCTGTAGTCGCTCCCCCTTTATAGTGAGGGATGACTGTAGCAGTGTGCCATTCAGTAGGGACAAAGCCTGAGGTGAGGCTGTGATTCAACAGGGCACAAAGATGTGGTGCAGTTCACTTTGTAGTAAATGTAGAACACATCCAGGGATACTGTCAGCTCCCATGGAAGCTGTATTCTTGGCCTTGGACAATGCAGCTTTAACCTGTGCTGCAGTAACGCTGGGTGCCTGGCATTCCTCTGGTATTGTGATTGGTCCTTTGGGGGGGGGGGTAAAGTTGGCACTGAATCTGTCGGCCAGTATGTTGGTAATATCTGTTGGCTCAGTATAGGAGATACCATTGTGCAGTAGCTAAGAGCAAACCTGTGCATTGCCGTTGAGATTCTTGATATAACTATAGAAGGCTTTGTGGTTATTTTTAGTGTCTGCTGCAATTCTGCCTTCATAGCTGGCTTTAGAGGTTTTGATGAGGGATCTCAACTTTTTGTTGAGGCTAATAAGGGAGTTTTTCCAGTCTTGGGACTTCACCTTTGTGTGTATTATTCCTCTTAATATGTTTATAAAGGGCATTTCACTCATTGTTCTACCTATATCATGCAGGTGCTGGCATATTCTAGCCCTAAGGAAATTGTTAGTTTTGCCTATATAAAAAGCTGGGCATTTAAACACTGTGCTGTGTAAACAACTGCCTTACTGCCACAATTAAACTTATGGTTTAAATGTTCTGAGCCATACCCTGAAATATAAAATCTAGAACCCACCAAAATGCTGTTACATTGATTACAATGGCCACATGTCCTTATTGAGCCATTCCTGTCTCTCTCTGACCTATTCTTTCGATTAATGATTTACAGCACATGTCCTTCTTATAAACAAATCTGAGAAGGGACTGAAATCCTGAAATGGTTCACCTGGGCCACAAAATACTGTCCAATTCTTAACAATGACTGATTTCAGTTCAAAGAAATCTAGACTGTATTTAAGGATCATTACTCTATTAAACTCATGGTCCATGCCAGTAGCAATCTTGTTTTTGTTCCCCGTGCCTTCGTTACTCTGGTTCCCTATAACAGGGCGAATAATACCTTGTTTACATTAAAATTTCTTCCTTGATGGTTGTAATTAACTTTGTAGGATAACCCCAAACCTCAAGCATATGCCCTAATATCATACTTTCCTTCAGGAAAACATCATCTTGTGACACCGTGCGGGACAGCCTGACCATTTGTCCCTTCACCAAAGCCCTCTTTTGGAAAACAGGATGCCAACCTGTGTAATGTAATAAAGAACTGGAATAAGTCGGCTTACAGTGAATGTTTGATTCAAACCAATGAGTCGTACAATTCTTGGAGATAGTTAAATCCAAGTAATCAATGCTAACAACAGAATAGCTCATTGTAAACTGTAAAAAAATCTGTAGCATTGTTGATTTAACTATGACATTCATTTAATCATTCAAGGTTCCCTGTCAAAAACATAATGATATCATCCAGAAAATCGTCCATGCAAAACCTAATCATGACTAAATCTGGATTCCAGAATGAATCTAGATTCCCATTCTACCATTACTAGATTGAAAAATGTATGGGTGCATGCAGCTCCCATTGCCACCCCATACTTTGCCTGAACAACTGTCCTTTGAAAAATATATAATTGTTTTTAAGGACTAATTCCATTGGGTCCTTCAATATTTTTGTCATCATGCTTCAGCTAACTTTACTACACAGAAACTCATAAAACCAATCCAATCCCAAAATGAGGGATGACAGAAAAGAGGTCTTTAACATTGATGGTGACAAAGATAATGCCATCCCTATAAAAATGTTTACATACCTTTGTTAGAAAATCCCAGGAGTCCTTGTACAGATAAGGGATGTTGCTTATAACTGCATTAAGTTTTTGGTTAATGTATTTGGCAATGGTAAATGTTTTTGAAAATTTAGCATCCACGATAATACTCAACAGTGGATCAAATATATTCTTATATACCTTCGGAATTCCGAAGATGGTAAGGGTTCTTGGGTCAGTGACTTTTAAAAAATTGTACTCAGTAGGGAAAATAAATCCTTGAGAAATGAAGTCATCCAGTGCCACATCAATCTTGTGATGTGCTCGTTGACTGAAACCTCCTGATAAGTATTCAAATATAACATTTCCAACATTTTGCTAATATAGTCATCTGTATTCATTACCACCAATCTCCCTCCTTTGTCCAGTTTCAGAAGTCTTATATCACCTTTGTGAATAATTTGTTTCAGCAAGTTCTTCTCATCTCTGTTTAAATTAGTTTTGTAGTGTTTGTGGTGCTTGTTCAAAATCTGCCTAATATCAGCTTCACAAATTTTCTCATCAAAGAGATTGATGGTGGGATACATGGGAGGATTGAAGGTGCTGACTCTGGAACTTTTGTCCATGGTTCTGTGTTCATATACAGTTTTTTGGAAAAAATAATAACGTAAATTTAATTTGTGGGTGAAGAGTTTGAAGTCTAACATAACATCATCGACCTTACCTCTTTTCCCCCAGGATGAATGTAAGTTCCTTTTCAAATAATTCAGTCCATGAACTGTCAATATTGATGTCACTATAATTAAATATTTTGAAAACTTGTCTATTGTTATATACTACACTTTGTGCTGTTCCTTAATCATTTGAGCATTCATTTTCCCTCCACTCCTCCATCTGCCCCTCTGGTTCTGCTTGTACTGCTGTTGTTGGTTTACCTGGGGTCTGAAGTGAGTGTACTTTTACTGTTGTAGTCCTCTCCTCTGTCTCTTGCATACCCTCTTGGACCCTTTGGGCAAGGGAGGGTCTAAAGGGATGTTGTTATTTCCCGGTGTATTGTCACATTTGTTCCTGTTAGTTTCCCTGGTAGATAAGTGTGGGTTCCTCATCTTAACAAATTCCTGGTCCCTACTGTTGTTGCTGACATAGAGGTCCAGGATCACTTTGCTAAAAGGTTTTGGATAGACCAAAACTTGTTTGCACACTGTTTTGTCTCTAATAAACTTTTTTCCTTTTTACATTTAGTTTCTTACACAGTAGAATCTACACTTTTAAAAAACATTACAATAATCATGAAATCTAATAGGATACCTTAAATTTGCAGTTAAAGCTTTATCTAAGTCATTTACCTCAGCCAGTACTTTGTCCATTTCCTTTAAGTTATATTTAATTAACAGTTCCAAAAGTTCACATCCTTGACGGTTAAATAAATTGGCCAACTCAACATGAAGCTGGGATCTCATCACAAGGCCCATGGGAAACTTCCAGTGCCTCAAACCCTTCAGGACTCTGTTTGCCATAGTATTCTCCTTGAAGTAAGCATTCTCAACCTGCAATTTTTTTGATTTAAGCAGCTTGGATTTAAAGGAATATAAGTTTTTATTGAAGATAATGGAAAAAATACAGTTACCATCCAGACTAGTCACCACCTCTGTGTTCTCCTGGTGGTTCCTGTGATTCATATGGTTACCAGTTTCTTCATGAGCAAACATCATTCCATTAATAACACCAAGTGATTCCTGTATAAAGGGTCCATTCCTCGCAGCCATGTAACATGTACTGCTCTGGCCACTACATCACTGACTACAAATGTCATCCACTCTCTGGGAAAACTGCTGAATAAGCAGCATCACATTCCCAACTGACACAGACAAATCATCCTGCAGTAACGTGACAGATACTGCTCGACCGATCTCAAAAGATGACATTGTGGCAAAAAAAAAAAACTAAATAACACCGAGCACTACCATAAAACCAGTAACATCCAAAAAGAAATACTGAAACCAGGAACTGTACTGATTCCCACTTTAATTGTTAGAATAAAAACAACAAATATTTAGTGCTTTCGTCCATTGGGACTCCATCAGAATGGTCAACACCAATGAAAAGACGCTTTATATAGCGTTCACCAACAGTAAATTAGATCCAGTTACAATACTTAATTGCCAATTGTAAAGCATTTAACCCCTTTAAAGCCCTATACCCCTCCAAAAATGCAAGTAAATACCCTTCTGGTTTTACACAATCTAAATGTTTAGGTCATATGTAGTACTGGGTGATTTAAAAGAATCTAAAAAATATACATAATGCATATAAATATGTAAATGTATATATTCACATAGACAGCATATCACAATGATATTTTAAGATGAGTTTTTTTAGGTGATGTATCATGTATGCAGATCGAACACCTAAACATTGAACTTGTAATATCGAAAGCAAAAAACGGCGAACAGCCAATTTAACGCAGGGAAAGATTTCCCTTGGCCATTCGCCGGATTTTGCCGTTTTGTCTACTGTAGAGCGATCTAGGAGTTGGTATATTTAGTTAGGGGGTAAAGTTATTTTTTTATTTTTGTGGCCAACAGACGTCTTCCCCTGCGACGCTCAATGTTTTTAGGTTCGTTATTACAAGTTTGATGTTTAGGTGTTCAGTCACCTAAACATTCAATCTTGTAATATAGATGCCATATTTTTACAAATTTGTTATATATTTATATATATTATATACAGTTTTTTAGATTTCTTTTAAATCGCCCGGTACTACATATGACGTGAACATTTGGACTGTGTAAAACCAGAAGGTTGTTTGTATTTTTTGGTGGGGTATGGCAATTAACTTTTGTGTATAAATACATTTTTATTTTACTGTTTAAAAAGTTATTTGTATTTTTTCAGCCCATATTTTCCATGATTGTCTGATTGTAAATGCATGCTGCTTTGTCATCCATGTACAAAGGATGACTTATTCCCATAAAATGAATTATTTTTAGTTTTATTTAAGCAGATGCAGCTTTGCTACTAGTAGTGAAATCAGTTGTTTTTGGTTGTATCAGAAAATAAATAAATTTATTGATCTTTCTGTACTGCTAACTTGCCAGAAGGTTCTTGTAACTTTTTGTGTAGTTTTCAGTGAAGGACCAGAACCTGTCCATGTCTTACCATTTTAAACCCAAATTATACAATATAATCTGAGTTTGGTCTTCACAAACTGTTCACTGTTATTCTGTAATTATATCTCTTAAGATGTCAAACCACAGTAAATGGATACTTCAACCATTTTATTTGACTTGCCTAATGTCTGATCCACAGAACCACAGAACCACAGTCTGTGAAACAGAACCAATGAAAGTACTCTGAAAATGTGCTCAGAAAGGAACTAATAAATGACCCTATGTTTGTTCTTGTACATGCTTATAATCCTGCCAGGTGTCAATAGTTACACCCCAAAAATTTGGCATGACTTCTGTAAGATTCCAATAGGAGTACTAGCATTGTGTACTTCTTTGCCATTGGTTGATAAAAACTCTGAAATAATTGTTCAGTATGGACCTGCAGACTGTCAGCCCCAGTTAAAGAGCAGGGACCTGTAAGATGAGCAATGGTAAGCATGTTGTCCAGTAGAACTTAAGCATGCATCACTCCTGCCATAGCATGACAATTACAGATACAGTGTTAGATAATGAATCTTCATAGGCACAATAACGGCAATAATCCTACAATTAACCCAAAAATTGGTGCAATTGTGCAAAAAAGAAGAACAAATAAACCAAAAAGGCACCACCAGGGTTTCCAGACTCCACACAGTTTTATTTAATAATCGTACAATGGAATTAATTGCACCGAGTGATCATGTGACCGGGGACAGTTGCAAGCAGGTGGTAGGCCTGATGCTATGCACACATCCACATCCATCAAAGCACCTCCATAGTTGCTACATGGACACAGTTGGTAGCTCATACAATGACATTTCAACTGATTTCATTATATAAATGGGAACAAATAGGAAGATAAAGCAGTCAGAAATGGTGAACAGCAAGCAAAGGAACATAGAGAAGGGCAATGGGAGTGGTAAGAGGTGAGGAAGAAGGTGTCCATTTTATTTATTTATTTTTTTGAAGAAGGGGAAAGGCAGAGGTACCATGGATAAAGAATGAGTAAGAAAATGGGTAAAGAGAAAAATGCAGGGGCATTTAAACAAATATAGCATGTAATGAAAGGTAGAGGCCACAGTGGCAGATGAGAGGCAACAACGGGGGTATGCAGTCTGACAACAAGTGCACAATTGCTAATGGGAATGACTGGACAAAAGACAGCAGATGAAAAATGACACAATAACAGGTATAAGGATGGGTGAAGAATGACACAATAATGGGAATAAGGAATGACACAATAATGGGTTTAAGGGCAGGTGAGGAATGACACAGTAATGGTTATAAGGATGGGTGTGGAATGCCACAATAATAGGTATAAGGACAGGTGAGGAAGTACACAATAATGGGTATATGGACAGGTGAGGAATGACACAATAATGGCTAAAAGGACAGGTGAGGAATGACACAATAATGGCTAAAAGGACGGGTGAGGAATGACACAATAATGGGTATAAGGACAGGTGAGGAATGACACAACAATTGGTATAAGGATGGGTGAGGAATGACACAATAATGAGTATAAGAACAGGTAAGAAATGACAGTAATGGGTATAAGGATGGCTCAGGAATGACACAGTAATGGGTACAAGGATGGGTGGTGAATGACACAATAATTGGTATAAGGATGGCTCAGGAATGACAGTAATGGGTACAAGGATGGGTGGTGAATGACACAATAATGGGTATAAGGATGGGTGAGGAATGACACAATAATAGGTATAAGGACGGCTGAAAAATGACACAATAATGGGTATAAGGGCGGGTCAGGAATGACACAATAATGTGTATAAGGAGGACAGGTAAGGAATGACACAATAATGGGTATATGGACAGGTGAGGAATGACACAATAATGTGTAAAAGGACAGGTAAGGAATGACACAGTAATGGGTATAAAAAGAAGTAAGGAATGACAAAATAATGAGTATAAGGACAGGTGAGGAATGACACCGCAATTGGTATAAGGACAGGTGAGGAATAACACAATAATAGAGTATAAGAACGTGTGAGGAATGACAATATAATGGGTATATGGACAGCTGAGGAAAGACACAATAATCGGTATAAGGACAGGTGAGGAATGATACAATACTCTGTATAAAAACAAGTGAGGAATGACACAGTAATGGGTATAAGGACAGATGAAGAAAGACAAAATTATGGGTATAAGGACAGGTGAGCAATAACACAATAATTGGTATAAGGATGGGCAAGAAATGACACAATAATGGGTATAAGGATAGGTGAAGAATAACACAATATTGGGTATACGGACGCTGAGAAATGACACAGTAATGGGTATAAGGATGGCTGAGGAATGACACAATAATATGTATAAGGACAGGTGAGGAATGACAATAATGGGTATAGGGACATGTGAGGAATGACACAGTAATGGGTATAAGGACAGGTGAGAAATGACACAATAATGGGTATAGGGATGGCTAAGGAATGACACAATAATGGGTATAAGGACAGGTAAGTAATGACACAGTAATGGGTGAGACAGGTGGTGAATGACACAATACTGGGTATACGGACGGCTGAGAAATGACAGAGTAATGGGTATAAGGATGGGTCATGAAGGACACAGTAACGGGTATAGGAATGGTTAAGGAATGACACAATAAAGGGTATTAGGACAGCTGAGAAATGACAAAATAAAGGGTATAAGGACAGGTAAGGAATGACGCAGTAATGGGTATAAGGACAGGTGAAAAATGACACAATAATTGGTATAAGGATGGCTGAGGAATGACACAGTAATGGGTACAAGGATGGGTGGGGAATGACACAATAATGGGTACAAGGACGGGTGGGGAATGACACAATAATGGGTATAAGGATGGGTGAGGAATGACACAATAATGGGTATAAGGACGGGTCAGGAATGAGACAATAATGTGTATAAGGAGGACAGGTAGGGAATGACACAATAATGGATTTAAAGAAGGGTGAGAAATGACAAAATAATGTGTATAAGGAGGGGTGAGGAATGACACAATAATGGGTATAGGGACAGGTAAGGAATGACACAATAATTGGTAAAAGGACGGCTGAGAAATGACACAGTCATGGGTAAAGGGATGGTTAAGGAATTACACAATAAAGGGAAAGACAAAATAATGGCTATAATAATGGTGAGAAATGACACAATTATATGTATAAGGAGGGCTGAGGAATGATAAAATAATGGGTATAAGGACGGGTGAGGAATGAAACAGTAATGGGTATAAGGACAGGTAAGGAATGACATAATAATGGGTATAAGGACGGCTGAGAAATGACACAGTCATGGGTAAAGGGATGGTTAAGGAATTACACAATAAAGGGTATAAGGACGGCTGAGGAATGACACGATAATGGGTATAAGGACAGGTAAGGAATGACACAGTAATGTATATAAGGACTTGTGAAAAATGACACAATAATTGGTATAGGGACGAGTGAGAAATGACACAATAATGGGTATAAGGACGACTGAGGAATGGCACAGTAATGGGTATAAGGACGGCTGAGGAATGACACGATAATGTCTATAAAGACAGGTAAGGAATGACACAGCAATGCGTATAAGGACTGGTGAAAAATGACTCAATAATTGGTATAGGGACAGGTGAGGAATGACACAATAATGGATATAAGGATGACTGAGGAATGACACAGTAATGGGTATAAGGACGGCTGAGGAATGACACAATAATAAGTATATGGACAGGTAAGGAATGACACAATAATGGGTTTAAGGAAAGGTGAGGAATGATGCAATAATGTGTATAAGGACAGGTAAGGAATGACATAATAATGGGTGAAAGGACAGGCGAGGAATGACACAATAATGCATATAAGGACAGGTAAGGAATGACACATGAATGGGTATAAGAACTGGTGAGGAATGACACAAAAATTTGTTTAAGGAAGGGTGAGGAATAACACAGTAATGTGAATAAGGACGGGTGAGGAATGACAATAATGGGTATGAGGACAGGTGAGGAATAACAAAATAATGGGTATAAGAATGGTTGAGAAATGACACAGTAATGGCTATAAGGATGAGTCAGGAATGACACAATAATGGGTATAAGGATGGGTGAGGAATGTCACATTAATCGCTATAAGGACAGGTGAGGAATGACACAATAATGTGTATAAGGACAGGTGAGGAATGACACAATAATGTGTACAGGAATGGCTAAGGAATGACACAAAAATGGGAATAAAGATGTGTGAGGGATGCCATACTAATATATATATATATATATATATATATATATATATATATATATATATATATATATAAGGATGGGTGAGGAATGACACAATAAAATATATAAGGAAGGGCGAGGAATGACACAATAATGGGAATATGGACAGGTGAGGAATGACACCAAAATGGGCTTAAGGACGGTGTGGAATGACACAGTAATATGTATAAGGATGGGTCATGAATGACACAGTAATGGGTATAGGGATGGTTAAGGAATGACACAAGAAAGGGTATAAGGACGGCTGAGGAATGACATGATATTGGGTATAAGGACAAGTCCAGAATGACACAATAACAGGTATAAGGACGGGTGAGGAATGACACAATAATGTGTATAAGGAGGGGTGAGGAATGACACAATAATGGGTATAAGGACGTGTGAGGAATGACACAGTTACGGGTATAAGGACAGGTGAAAAATGACACAATAATTGGTATAAGGACAGGTGAGGAAAGACACAATAATGGGAATAAGGATGGGTGAGGAATGACACAATTATGGGTATAAGGGCAGATGAGGAACGACACAGTAACGGGTATAAGGACAGGTGAGGAATGACACAATAATATGTATAAGGAGGGGTGAGGAATGAAACAGTAATGGGTATAAGGACAGGTAAGGAATGACATAATAATGGGTATAAGGACGGCTGAGAAATGACACAGTCATGGGTAAAGGGATGGTTAAGGAATTACACAATAAAGGGTATAAGGACGGCTGAGGAATGACACGATAATGGGTATAAGGACAGGTAAGGAATGACACAGTAATGTATATAAGGACTGGTGAAAAATGACACAATAATTGGTATAGGGACGAGTGAGAAATGACACAATAATGGGTATAAGGACGGCTGAGAAATGACACAGTAATGGGTATAAGGACGGCTGAGGAATGACACGATAATGGGTATAAAGACAGGTAAGGAATGACACGGCAATGCGTATAAGGACTGGTGAAAAATGACTCAATAATTGGTATAGGGACGGGTGAGGAATGACACAATAATGGATATAAGAACGACTGAGGAATGACACAGTAATGGGTATAAGGACGGCTGAGGAATGACACAATAATAAGTATATGGACAGGTAAGGAATGACACAATAATGGGTTTAAGGAAAGGTGAGGAATGACGCAATAATATGTATAAGGACAGGTAAGGAATGACATAATAATGGGTGAAAGGACAGGCGAGGAATGACACAATAATGCGTATAAGGACAGGTAAGGAATGACACATGAATGGGTATAAGAACTGGTGAGGAATGACACAAAAATTTGTTTAAGGAAGGGTGAGGAATAACACAGTAATGTGAATAAGGACGGGTGAGGAATGACAATAATGGGTATGAGGACAGGTGTGGAATAACAAAATAATGGGTATAAGAATGGTTGAGAAATGACACAGTAATGGCTATAAGGATGAGTCAGAAATGACACAATAATGGGTATAAGGATGGGTGAGGAATGTCACATTAATCGCTATAAGGACAGGTGAGGAATGACACAATAATGTGTATAAGGACAGGTGAGGAATGATAAAGTAATGGGTATAAGGACGGGTGAGGAATAACAAAATAATGGGTATAAGAATGGTTGAGAAATGACACAGTAATGGCTATAAGGATGAGTCAGGAATGACACAATAATGGGTATAAGGATGGGTGAGGAATGTCACATTAATCACTATAAGGACAGGTGAGGAATGACACAATAATGTGTATAAGGACAGGTGAGGAATGACACAATAATGTGTACAGGAATGGCTAAGGAATGACACAAAAATGGGAATAAAGATGCATGAGGGATGCCATACTAATATATATATATATATATATATATATATATATATATATATATATATATATATATATATATAAAAGGCTGGGAGAGGAATGACACAATAAAATATATAAGGAAGGGCGAGGAATGACACAATAATGGGAATATGGACAGGTGAGGAATGACACCAAAATGGGTTTAAGGACGGTGAGGAATGACACAGTAATATGTATAAGGATGGGTCATGAATGACACAGTAATGGGTATAGGGATGGTTAAGGAATGACACAAGAAAGGGTATAAGGACGGCTGAGGAATGACATGATAATGGGTATAAGGACAGGTCCAGAATGACACAATAACAGGTATAAGGGCGGGTGACGAATGACACAATAATGGGTATAAGGGCAGGTGAGGAATGACACAATAATGTGTATAAGGAGGGGTGAGGAATGACACAATAATGGGTATAAGGACGTGTGAGGAATGACACAGTTACGGGTATAAGGACAGGTGAAAAATGACACAATAATTGGTATAAGGACAGGTGAGGAAAGACACAATAATGGGAATAAGGATGGGTGAGGAATGACACAATTATGGGTATAAGGGCAGATGAGGAACGACACAGTAACGGGTATAAGGACAGGTGAGGAATGACACAATAATATGTATAAGGAGGGGTGAGGAATGACACAATAATGGGAATATCAACAGGTGAGGAATGACACAATAATATGTATAAGGAGGGGTGAGGAATGACACAATAATGGGAATATCAACAGGTGAGGAATGACACAATAATGGGCGTAAAGACAGCTGAGGAAAGACACAATCATTTGTATAAGGACTGGTGAGGAAAGACAAAATAATGGGTATAAGCATGGGTGAGGAATGACCCAAGTTTGGGTATAAGAACAGGTGAGGAATAACACAATAAGTGGTATGAGGATGTGCGAGGAACGACACAATAATGGGTATAAGGACAGGTGAGGAATAACACAATAACTGGTATAAGGACAAGTAAGGAATGACACAGCAGTGGGTATAGGGACTGGTGAAAATTGACACAATATTTGGTAAAAGGACAGGTGAGGAATGACAAAATAATGGGTATAATGACGGCTGAGGAATGACACAATAATGGGAATAAGTCACGTGAGCAATGACACAATAATGGATATAAGGAGGACAGGTAAGGAATGTCAAAATAATCGGTATACGGACAGGTGAGGAAGGACACAAAAATGGGTTTAAGGAAGGGTGAGGAATGACACAAAAATGTGTATAAGGACAGGTAAGGAATGACACAATAATGGGTATAAGGACAGGTAAGGAATGACACAATAATGGGTATAAGGACAGGTGAGGAATGACATATTAATGGGTATAAGGAAAGGTGAGGAATGACACAATAATATGTATAAGGACAGGTGAGGAATGACAATAATGGGTATAGGGACAAGTGAGGAATGACACAATAATAGGTATAAGGACGGGTGAGGAATGACACAATAATAGGTATAAGGACTGGTGAGGAATGACACAATAATGGGAATAAGGACAGGTGAGGAATGACAAAATAATGGGTTTAAGGACAGGTGAGGAATGACACAATAAGTGATATATGGATGTGTGAGGAATGACACAATTATGGGTATAAGGACAGGTGAGGAATGACACAATAATGTGTATAAAGACAGGTGAGGAATGACACAATAATGCGTACAAGGATGGCTAAGGAATGACACAATAATGGGACTAAGAACGCGTGAGGAATGCCACACTAATATATATAAGGATGGGTGAGGAATGACACCATACTATATATAAGGACGGGTGAGGAATGACACAATAATGGGAATATGAACAGGTAAGGAATGACACCAAAATGGGTTTAAGAAGGGTGATGAATGACACAGTAATATGTATAAGGATGGGTCATGAAGGACACAGTAAGGGGGATAGGGATGGATAAGGAATGACAGAATAAAGGGTATAAGGACGGTTGAGGAATGACACGATAATGGGTATAAGGGCAGGTCCGGAATGACACAATAACAGATATAAGGACGGGTGAGGAATGACACAATAATGGGTATAAGGACAGGTGAGGAATGACACCGTAACGGGTATAAGGACAGGTGAAGAAAGACACAAAAATGGGTAAGGAATGAAACAGTAATGGGAATGACACAATAATTGGTATAAGAACTGGTGAGGAAAGACAAAATAATGGGTATAAGCATGATTGAAGAATGACACAATTTTGGGTATAAGGACAGGTGAGGAATAACACAATAAGTGGTATGAAGACGTGTGAGGAATGATACAATACTGGGTATAAGGACATGTGAGGAATGACACAAAAATGGGTATAAGGGTGGGTGAGGAATGATACAATAATGAGAATATGGACGGGTGAGGAATGACACAGTAATGAGTATAAGGACAGATGAGGAATGACACAATAATGAGTAGAAGGACAGGTGAGGAATGACACTATAATGGGTATAAGGATGGCTGAGGAATGACTCAGTAATGAGTATAAGGACGGGTGAAAAATAACACAATACATGGTATAAGGAAAGGTAAGGAATGACACAATAATGGGTATAAGGACAGGTAAGGAATGACACAGCAATGGGTATAAGGACTGGTGAAAAATTACACAATATTTTGTATAAGGACGGCTGAGGAATGACACATTAATGAGTATAAGTCAGGTGAGGAACGACACAATAATGGATATAAGGATGGATGAGGAATGACACAATAACGTATATAAGGAGAATGGGTAACAAATGACACAAAAATGGGTTTAAGGAAGGGTGAGAAATGACACAGTAATGTGTATAAGGAGAGCTAAGGAATGACATAATAATGGGTGTCAGGATGGGTGAGGACTGACACAATAATGTGTATAAGGACAGGTAAGGAATGACACAATAATGGGTATAACGATGGGTGAGGAATGACACAATAATGGGTATATGGACGGGTGAGTAATGACACAATAATGGGAATATGGACAGGTAAGGAATGACACATGAATGGGTATAAGGACAGGTGAGGAATAACACAATAACTGGTATAAGGATAGGTGAGGAATGACACAATAGTGGGTATACTCGCGTTCAGCTTCCAACCAGTCACCACTTCACTTATCTGTACCTTGATCAAAAAATTAAAACCCACTACACTTTCTGCTGATCAACTCCCTGCCGAGTACCTACAAAAATCAGCTGATGCTGTTGCATACCCTGTCTCAATACTAATCAATCGAACCATAGTAGAAGCTAAAATTCTCACCATCTGGAAAATATCCTATGTAATCCCACTTCACAAAGGAGGCAGCTCTACTGAATTCTCCAATTATAGGCCAATAGCTATACTCTCTCCACTTGCAAAGATTATGGAAAAATGTATTCATAGACAACTCATGCACCACCTAATCCAGAATCACCTTATGGCAGACACTCAGCATGGCTTCCGTCCTCATCACAGTACTACTTCAGTCCTCCTAGCCTTTACCAACACCATAAACCATAATCGCAACAATAATTGTATATCCTCAGCCCTCTTTTTGGATCTTTCCAAGGCATTCGATATGGTTGATCACCAGCTTTTAATCCACACCCTGCAAACATTCTGTCTAGATACTGGAGCCTTCCAATGGTTTCAATCCTACCTGAATGGTCGACAGCAGGCTGTCCTCTGGCAGAACAAACTCTCTAACCTTCTACCTAACACCCTTGGAGTACCACAAGGCTCTATTCTAGGGCCCTTGCTGTTCTCCATCTTCATTAACGACCTTTATACTGTCGTCCCAAACGTCAGCTGTTTCCAATATGCTGATGACTCTACTCTGATTTGCTCAGCCACATCTCCAGTAGAGTTATGGTCAGCTACCCAGACCACCTTTAATACAATAGAAAACTGGCTTTCTGAACATCGTCTGATCCTAAATCCCAAAAAAACTAAAATGCTGTTATTTTCACCAACACATAGGTCTACCGCTTTCACCTTTACCATAAAATCAAATGATGGCACAATAATCTCCCCTGACTCATCTACAAAACTATTAGGTGTCATCACAGACAATAATCTAAAATTTGACCTACATGTTAACCAAACTATCAAAACTATCAATAAAAAACTAGGGTCACTTTACAGAATAAAAGACTTCCTAACCCCTCCAGCTAAAATTGCCATAGCTCGCTCTCACCTTTTTTCAACCCTTCTGTATGCATCCCCTCTACTCTCGAATTTAAACAAGACTGTCCTTAACAAACTCTCAATTTGCTACAACCACATTGCCAGGTTTGCCACTGGGCTGCCTTTTAGGATGCATCATTGCATCAATCTAAATCAGCTTGGGTGGCTTGAACTACCCAGCCTAATCCAGTATAACCAAGTGATTATGGCCTATAACATCCTCTATAATCCGGACAATACTCCTGCACTTAAAAATATTATCACCCCCTATAACAATCCTAGACCGCTTCGATCCTCTAACAAACTACTAATTCAGACTAGCAAAATTAATAACACAGCCGGTGATTCTCTCTTTGCAAACTCTGTAAGTAGATCCTGGAACTCCCTTCCAGCTGATATTACCTTACTTTCCACCTTAGGTCAATTTAAAACTAGACTCAAACAACATTTGTCACTTAACTGGCTATGTCAATGTATCAAGCCTGGCTAACTCTCTCTAGAATGTGTAAAAATCTGTTAACCAGTTTACTGTGTAATTTAATTTAATCCTGACTTGTGCTCAGGATTAACTGTAACCTGTGGAACTTGTTTAACTGGCTTACTTATGTAATCTCTGTAAATAGTCTGTTTGTAATATGTAATGCTGGTATTATGTAATGCTGTATCTGCTTACCCTTGGAACTTTTCTCCCCGGGACTCCGCTGAAAATGGACATGCATCCAGTTGGACTATCCCGGTGAACAAATGTAAAATAAAAATAAAAAATAAAAATAAGGACAGCTAAGGAATGATACAGCAATGGGTATAAGAACTGCTGAAGAATGACATAATATTTGGTATAAGGACGGGTAACGAATGACACAATAATGGGTTTAAGGATGGGTGAGGAATGTCACAATAATGGGTATAAGGACGGTTGAAGAATGACACAATAATGGGTATAAGTCAGGTGAGGAATGACACAATAATGGGTACAAGGATGTGTGAAGAATGACACAATAATGGGTATAAGGACAGGTGAGGAATGACACAATAATGGGTATATGGACAGGTGAGGAATGACACAATAATATGTATAAGGAGGGGTGAGGAATGACCCAATAATGGGTATAAGGACAGGTGAGGAAAGACACAATAATGGGTATAAGGACAGGTAAGGAACGACACAGTAATCGGTATAAGGACTGATGATGAAAGACACAATAATTGCTATAAGGACTGGTGAGGAAAGACAAAATAATGGGTATAAGCATGGGTGAGGAATGACACAATTTTGGGTATAAGGACAGGTGAGGAATAACACAATAAGTGCTGTAAGGACTGGTGAGGAAAGACAAAATAATGGGTATAAGCATGGGTGAGGAATGACACAATTTTGGGTATAAGTACAGGTGAGGAATAACACAATAAGTGGTATGAGGAAGTGTGAGGAATGCTACAATATTGGGTATAAGGACAGGGGAGGAATGACACAATAATGGGTATAAGGACAGGTGAGGAATGATACAATAATGATTATAAGGACGGGTGAGGAATGACACAATAATGAGTAGAAGGACAGGTGAGGAATGACACAATAATGGGTATAAGGATGGCTGAGGAATGACCACAGTAATAGGTATAAGGATGGATGAGGAATAACACAATAACTGGTATAAGGATAGGTGAGGAATGACACAATAATGGGTATAAAGACAGGTAAGGAATGACACAGCAATAGGTATAAGGACTAGTGAAAACTGACACAATATTTGGTATATGGATGGCTGAGGAATGACACAATAATGAGTATAAGTCAGGTGAGGAACGACACAATAATGGATATAAGGATGGGAGAGGAATGACATAATAACGTATATAAGGCAGACAGGTAAGGAATGACACAAAAATGGGTTTAAGGAAGGGTGAGGAATGGCATAATAATGTGTATAAGGAGAGCTAAGGAATGACATAATAATGGGTGTAAGGATGGGGTAGGAATTACACAATAATGTGTATAAGGACAGGTAAGGAACGACACAATAATGGCTATAAGGACAGGTGAGGAATGACACAATAATGGGTATAACGATGGGTGAGGAATGACACAGTAATGGGTATATGGACAGGTGAGTAATGACACAATAATGGGAATATGGACAGGTAAGGAATGACACATGAATGGGTATAAGGACAGGTGAGGAATGACACAAAAATGAGTTTAAGGAAGGGTAGGGAATGACACAACAATGTGTATAAGGACGGGTGAGGAATGACATAATAATGAGTATAAGGACGGGTGAGGAATGACATAATAATGTGTATAAGGACGGGTGAGGAATGACATAATAATGGGTATAAGGACGGGTGAGGAATTACATAATAATGGGTATAAGGACGGGTGAGGAATGACACAATAATATGTATAAGGACAGGGGAGGAATCACAATAATGGGTATAGGGACATGTGAGGAATGACACAGTAATGGGTATAAGGACAGGTGAGGAATGACACAATAATGGGTATAAGGAGAGGTAAGGAATGACACAGTAATAGGTATAAGGACTGGTGAGGAATGACACAATAATGGGTATAACGATGGGTGAGGAATGACACAGTAATGGGTATATGGACGGGTGAGGTAATGACACAATAATGGGAATATGGACAGGTAAGGAATGACACATGAATGGGTATAAGGAAAGGTGAGAAAAGACACAATAATGGGTATAAGGAGAGGTAAGGAATGACACAGTAATGGGTGTAAGGACTGGTGAGGAATGACACAATAACTGGTATAAGTACTGGTGAGGAAAGACAAAATAATGGGTATAAGCATGGGTGTGGAATGACACAATTTTGGGTATAAGGACAGGTGAGGAATAACACAATAACTAGTATAAGGATAGGTGAGGAATGACACAATAATGGGTATAAGGACAGCTAAGGAATGATACAGCAATGGGTATAAGGACTGTTGAAGAATGACACAATATTTGGTATAAGGACAGGTGAGGAATGACACAATAATGGGTATATGGACTGGTGAGGAATGTCACAAAAATAGGTATAAGGATGGGTGAGGAATGACAATATAATGGGTATAAGGATGGCTAAGGAATAACACAGTAATGGGTATAAGGACGGTTGAGGAATGACACAATAATGGCTATATGGACAAGTGAGGAAGGACACAAAAATGTGTTTAAGGATGGGAGAGGAATGAAACGATAATGTGTATAAGGACAGGTAAGGAATGACACATTAATGGGTATAAGGACAGGTGAGGAATGACACAATAATGCTATAAGGACATGTGAGGAATGACACAATAACGGGTATAAAGACGGGTGATGAGTGACATAATGGGAATAAGGACAGGTGAGGATTGACAGAATAATGGGTATAAGGAAGGCTGAGGAATGACACTAAAATGGGGATAAGGATGAGTAAGGAATGACACAATTATGGGTGTAAGGACGGGTGAGGAATGACACAGTAACAGGTATAAGGACATGTGAGGAATGACACAATAATACGTATAAGGAGGGGTGAGGAATGACCCAATAATGGGTATAAGGACAGGTGAGGAAAGGCACAATAATGGGTATAAGGACAGGTAAGGAATGACACAGTAATCAGTATAAGGACTGGTGAGGAAAGACACAATAATTGCTGTAAGGACTGGTGAGGAAAGACAAAATAATGGGTATAAGCATGGGTGAGGAATGACACAATTTTGGGTATAAGTACAGGTGAGGAATAACACAATAAGTGGTATGAGGAAGTGTGAGGAATGCTACAATATTGGGTATAAGGACAGGGGAGGAATGACACAATAATGGGTATAAGGACAGGTGAGGAATGATACAATAATGGGTATAAGGACGGGTGAGGAATGACACAATAATGAGTAGAAGGACAGGTGAGGAATGACACAATAATGGGTATAAGGATGGCTGAGGAATGACCACAGTAATAGGTATAAGGATGGATGAGGAATAACACAATAACTGGTATAAGGATAGGTGAGGAATGACACAATAATGGGTATAAAGACAGGTAAGGAATGACACAGCAATAGGTATAAGGACTAGTGAAAACTGACACAATATTTGGTATATGGATGACTGAGGAATGACACAATAATGAGTATAAGTCAGGTGAGGAACGACACAATAATGGATATAAGGATGGGAGAGGAATGGCATAATAACGTATATAAGGCAGACAGGTAAGGAATGACACAAAAATGGGTTTAAGGAAGGGTGAGGAATGGCATAATAATGTGTATAAGGAGAGCTAAGGAATGACATAATAATGGGTGTAAGGATGGGGTAGGAATTACACAATAATGTGTATAAGGACAGGTAAGGAACGACACAATAATGGCTATAAGGACAGGTGAGGAATGACACAATAATGGGTATAACGATGGGTGAGGAATGACACAGTAATGGGTATATGGACGGGTGAGTAATGACACAATAATGGGAATATGGACAGGTAAGGAATGACACATGAATGGGTATAAGGACGGGTGAGGAATGACACAAAAATGAGTTTAAGGAAGGGTAGGGAATGACACAACAATGTGTATAAGGACGGGTGAGGAATGACATAATAATGGGTATAAGGACGGGTGAGGAATGACATAATAATGTGTATAAGGACGGGTGAGGAATGACATAATAATGGGTATAAGGACAGGTGAGGAATGACATAATAATGGGTATAAGGACGGGTGAGGAATGACATAATAATGTGTATAAGGACAGGTGAGGAATGACATAATAATGGGTATAAGGACGGGTGAGGAATGACATAATAATGGGTATAAGGACGGGTGAGGCATGACATAATAATGGGTATAAGGACGGGTGAGGAATGACATAATAATGGGTATAAGGACGGGTGAGGAATGACATAATAATGGGTATAAGGACGGGTGAGGAATGACACAATAATATGTATAAGGACAGGTGAGGAATCACAATAATGGGTATGGGGACATGTGAGGAATGACACAGTAATGGGTATAAGGACAGGTGAGGAATGACACAATAATGGGTATAAGGACAGGTGAGAAAAGACACAATAATGGGTATAAGGAGAGGTAAGGAATGACACAGTAATAGGTATAAGGACTGGTGAGGAATGACACAATAATGGGTATAACGATGGGTGAGGAATGACACAGTAATGAGGTGAGTAATGACACAATAATGGGAATATGGACAGGTAAGGAATAACACATGAATGGGTATAAGGAAAGGTGAGAAAAGACACAATAATGGGTATAAGGAGAGGTAAGGAATGACACAGTAATGGGTATAAGGACTGGTGAGGAATGACACAATAACTGGTATAAGTACTGGTGAGGAAAGACAAAATAATGGGTATAAGCATGGGTGTGGAATGACACAATTTTGGGTATAAGGACAGGTGAGGAATAACACAATAACTGGTATAAGGATAGGTGAGGAATGACACAATAATGGGTATAAGGACAGCTAAGGAATGATACAGCAATGGGTATAAGGACTGTTGAAAAATGACACAATATTTGGTATAAGGACGGGTGAGGAATGACACAATAATGGGTATATGGACTGGTGAGGAATGTCACAAAAATAGGTATAAGGATGGGTGAGAAATGACAATATAATGGGTATAAGGATGGCTAAGGAATAACACAGTAATGGGTATAAGGACGGTTGAGGAATGACACAATAATGGCTATATGGACAAGTGAGGAAGGACACAAAAATGTGTTTAAGGATGGGTGAGGAATGAAACAATAATGTGTATAAGGACAGGTAAGGAATGACACATTAATGGGTATAAGGACAGCTGAGGAATGACACAATAATGTATAAGGATGGTGAGGAATGACACAATAATGGCTATAAGGACAGGTGAGGAATGACACCATAATGGCTATAAGGACAGGTGAGGAATGACACCATATTGGCTATAAGTACAGATGAGGAATGACAAAATAATGGGTATAAAGACTGGTGAGGAATGACACCATAATGGCTATAAGTACAGATGAGGAATGACAAAATAATGGTTATATAGACTGGTGAGGAATGACACAATAGTTGGTATATGGACGGGTGAGGAATGAGACCATAATGGGTATAAGGACAGGTGAGGGAAGACACAACAATGGGTATAAGGACGGGTAAAATGAAACAAAAATAGGTTTATGGAAGGGTGAAGAATGACACAATAATGAGTATATGGACAGGTGAGGAAACACACAAAAATAGCTATAAGTAAAGGTGAGGAATGACACAATAATGGGTATAAAGACGGGTGATGAGTGACACAATGGGTATAAGGAAGGCTGAGGAGTGACACAAAAATGGGTATAAGGATGAGTGAGGAATGACAATGTGTGTAAGGACAAGTGAGGAATGACACAAAAATAGATATAAGAACTGGTGAGGGAGGACACAATAGTGGGTATATGGATGTGTGAGGAATAACACAGTAACGTCTATAAGGAGAACAGGTAAGGAATGACAATAATCAGTATACGGACAGGTGAAGAAGAAAACAAAAATGGGTTTAAGGACAGGTGAGGAATGACACAATAATCGGTATAAGGACGGGTGAGGAATGACACAATAATGGGTGTACGGACTGGTAAAAATGACACATGAATGGGTATAAGCACAGGTGAGGAATGACACAAAAATGGGTTTAAAGAAGGGTAAGGAATGACAGAATAATGTATATAAGGACGGGTGAGGAATGACAATAATGGGTATAAGGATAGGTGAGGAATGACACAATAATGGGTATAAGGACAGGAGAGGAATGACACAGTAATGGGTATAAGGATGGGTGAGAAATGAAACAATAATAAGTGTATGGACAGGTAAGGAATGACACATGAATGGCTATAAGGACAGATGAGGAATGACACAAAAATGGGTTTAAGGAAGGGTAGGGAATGACACAATAATGTGTATAAGGAGGGGTAAGGAATGAAACAATAATGGGTATAAGGATGGATGAGGAATGACACAGTAATGGGTATAAGGACAGGTGAGGATTGACACAGTAATGGGCATAAGGACTACTGAGGAATGACACAATAATGGATATATGGACAGGTGAGGAATGATATAAAAATAGGTTTATGGAAGGGGGAGGAATGACACAATAATTTGTATAAGGACAGGTGAGGAATGGCACAATAATGGATATAAGGATGTGTGAGGAATGACAAAATAATGTGTATAAGGACGGGTTAGGAATGAGACAATAATGTGTATATGCAGAAGTGAGGAATGACACCAAAATGGGTTTAAGGCAGGTAAAGAATAACACAATAATGTGTATAAGGACGGGTTAGGAATGACACAATAATGGGTATAAGGACAGTTGAGGAATGACACAATAATGGGTATAAGGACAGATGAGTAATGGCATAATAATGGGTATGAGGACAGGTGAGGAATGACACAATAATTGGTTTTAGCATGGATGAGGAATGACACGATAATGGATATAAGGATGGGTGAGGAATGACACATGAACAGGTATAAGGACGTGGGAGGAATGACACATGCATGGGTATAAAAACGGTGAGAAATGGCACAATAATTGGGATATCGACGGGTGAGGAAAGACACAATAATGGGTATAAGGAACCTATGAACCTATAAGGACAGGTGAGGTATTCCACAATAATGGGTATAGGGATGGTTAAGGAATGACACAATACTAGGAATAATGATGGGTGAGGAATGACGCAATAATCCGTGTAAGGACAGGTGAGGAAAGACACAATAATGGGTTTAAGGATGGGTGAGGAATGACACAATAATGGGTATAAGGATGGGTGAAGAATGACACATGAATGGGTATAAGGACGTGGGAGGAATGACACATGCATGGGTATAAAAACGGTGAGAAATGGCACAATAATTGGGATATCGACGGGTGAGGAAAGACACAATAATGGGTATAAGGAACTTATGAACCTATAAGGACAGGTGAGGTATTCCACAATAATGGGTATAGAGATGGTTAAGGAATGACACAATACTAGGAATAATGATGGGTGAGGAATGACGCAATAATCCGTGTAAGGACAGGTGAGGAAAAACACAATAATGGGTATAAGGACAGGTGAGGTATTCCACAGTAATGGGTATAGGGATGGTTAAGGAATGACACAATACTAGGAATAATGATGGGTGAGGAATAACGCAATAATGCGTGTAAGGACGGGTGAGGAATGACACAATAATGTGTATCAGGATGGGTGAGGAATAAAACAATAATGGGTTTAAGGAAGGGTGAGGAACAACACAATAATGTGTATAAGGATCGTTGTGGAATGACACAATAATGGGTATAAGGACAAGTTAGACAGAGGCACAGTATACTAACCTTGAAAAAGGGCATAGCAAAATAAATTTAAAATGGGTGGCGAAAGCTAAACACATTCTGGCTATGCTTATAAATGCACTAGGGCAGATAGCCTAGTATGAACCTATGAACCTATGAACCTATAAGGACGGGTGAGGAATGACACAATAATGGCTACAAGGATAGGTGAAGAATGACACAATAATGGGTATAAGGACAAGTGAGGAATAACACAATAATGGGTATAAGAACAAGTGAGGAATGACACAATAACGTGCATAAGGAAGACAGGTGAGGAATGACAATAATGGGTATAAGTACAGGTGAGGACTGACACAGTAACGGGCATAAGGACAGGTGAGTAATGTCACAAAAATGTGTATAAGGACGGGTTCGGAATGTCACAATAATGCATATAAGGACAGGTGAGGAATGATACAATAATGGGTATATGAACAGGTGAGGAATAACACAATAATGGTTATAAGGACTAGTGAGGAATGACACGATAATGTGTATAAGGAGGACAGGTGAAGAATGACACAATAATGGGTATATGGACAGGTGAGGAATGACACAAAAATTTATTTATTTCTTTTATTTTATTTTACATTTGTTGACCTGGATAATCCGACTGGATATAAAAAAAAGCTCCGATAATAATACACTTTGAACATTTAGTAAATGCTAGTTTCAAGCAGATTACAGTCATAAGCAATACCAGCATTTAGCACATATAGTACTAACTTATTATAAAACACTTTACAAAACATAACATTATTTTCAAAGTTATATATGCATAACATTACATTCAGGTTGCAGAGACATTGAGCAGCAGTTATCGAATTGACCCTTCCTGAAATGATGTGGTAGAAAAAAGTTAGAAGTAGTTGTAGGTTAGGCACCTACGTAATAGAGAGGTCACTAGTCAGGGTTAGTGCAAGGACATAACCAATGAGTTTTGAAGTATTTATTGAGTTGGTTTTTGAATTGAGTTAGTGAGGGTTCTAGGGTCAAGTCAGCTGGGAGTCTGTTCCATGTTTTTCCAACAGAGTTGGCAAACAGAGTCCCCAGCTAAGTAGTTGGATTTGTGTGTTTGAACTAGGAGTCTAGTGGATGATCGCAGTGGCTGGGTACTGGTGTAGGGGCTGATAACATTTTTAGTGCAGGTGCATTTTCTGGTTGGTAAAGGACTTTATGTGCCACTATTAGCTGGCTGAACTGCAGTAGGCTAGGCACTTCAAGTCATCCTAGGCGATTTAGGTTGAGATAGTGGTGTGTTCAGTAGGCTGTGACAGTAGCAAATCTGGCAATGTGGTTATAGCAGGATGATCGTTTATTAAGATCTGTTTTGTTTAAGTTGGAGAATAGAGGTGAGGCGTAGAGAAGAGTTGACAGTAGATGGGAGCGGGCAATTGCAGTTCTAGCAAGTGGGGTAAGGAAAGGTTTGATTCTGTAAAGAGAGCCAAAGATTTTTATTAATGGTTCTGATAGTTTGATTGATATACACATCAAACTTCAGGTTGTTATCAACTATGACACCCAGTAGTTTAGTTTGGGCTCTGTGAAGATGATACTGCCATGGTTAGCAGTTATGTTGCAGGATGGCAGGGGAGTCCTGCATGTGGGGGAGAAGAGGAGCAGCTTAGTTTTGTTGGAGTTTAGGACTAGATGTTGATTGGAGAGCCATTTTTCCACTGTACTGAAGGTATTTTGGGTTAATGTGAATAAAGCAGCTGGTGAGGTGTCAGAACAAATCAAGGTGGAGTCATCCACATATTGAATGCAGGTGGCATCTGGGATGACTGAATGAAGGTCATTGATAAAGATGGAGAAAAGAAGGGGTCCTAGTATGGAGCCCTGGAAGACTCCTAATGTGATGGCTAGGCAAGCTGATAGCTTGTCCTGCCATAGGACTGCCTGTTGCCTGCCCTGCAGATAGGATTGGAACCATTGGAGTGCATGGTTGTTTAAAGAGAAGGCCTTCAATATATTTATAAGCATTTTGTGATCAACCATGTCAAAACCCTTGGATAGATCTAGAAAGAGTGCTGATGATAGTTTGTTATTATTGTGGTTGTGGTTAATGACATTAGAGAAAGAGAGGAGAGCAGAAGTAGTATTGTGGTGTGGCTTAAAGCCATGCAGAAAGTTGGACAACAGCTTGTTCTGTGTGAGGTACTGCATGAGCTGTATGTGTACACACTTCTCCATAATTTTAGCTAGAGGTGACAGACTAGCTATGGGTCTAAAGTTTGACAGTTCAGTGGAACTGCCTCCTTTATGGAGAGGTATGACATGGGAGATTTTCCATATAGTGGGTATAGTAGCTTACGATATAGCTCTGTTGATCAAGATTGAGATGGGAAATGCTATGGTGTCAACAGCCTTTTGCAGATAGTCTGCTGGGAGGAGGTCAGCAGCCAGGGTGGTGGGTCTTAGTTTCTTAAGTAGTGCATGAATAAGTTGAGTAGGAACAGGTTGGAAGTAAAGTATGTTTGGATACTGGATGTGGCTGTATTAGAATTAGAGCCATTGGGAGAGAGTTGGCTGGCTAGAGACTGGATAGTATCTGTGAAGAAACTGTTGAAATTATTAGCAATGTCTACTGGGGATTTTTGGTGGGAAGCTGAGGGGGTGGAGTGGCGGTTTGGCCTGGGTGGAGTAGTTTGTTTATTCCTGCTCAGACCTTTTGAGGTTTGTTTTGGTGTTTTTCCAGTAGATGGTAGTAGTGGTTAATTTTGTCTAATGTTATGGATTATTTGGTGTCATTCCTTAGCTGTCTGAATCTTAGTTGATCAAGCGGGGCTTTTGTTTTCGGTAGGTGGCCCATGCTTTGTTTCTGAGTGAAATTTTAGTTTTGGTATCTTTAGAAAGCAATGGTGCAATATTAACTTTGGTTCTAATAGAGCAGCTGAGAGCATGGGAGTTAAGAATAGCAAGGAATTTGGTGTTAAAGTATGTTACTGCTTCATCTAGGGGGAGACTTTTTAGTACTGACCAGTTGCATGCCTTAAGTTCATTTTAAAGCTTGGTGAGAATAAAATTCTTATTATTTCTTAATGTTCTATAGGTGGGTTGGTAGGAGCAGTCTACTCTGAGCTTGATTACATAGGTGCGACAATGGTCAATTAGGTCATCAGGCAAAGTGCCTGATTTATAGGACTGAAGATGGGTATTGACGAGTATCCAGTCTAGGGTACTTTCCTTATTATTGGGTTTTCCTGTCCTGGTGGGGGAGGTTATGATTTGATAAATCCATAGAGGTTTATGTGGGTTATGGGGGTTTCACAAGAGCAAGTGTTCCAGTCAATGTTGAAATCCCCAAGAACAATTGTTTCTTGGGGATAGTAATTGGATAACCAATATAAGAAGTCTTCTAAGGTTTTTTTGTTCCTCCCTGGGGGAATGTAGGCACAGACAATGTTTACATTTTTGTTTTTAATAATTTGTAGTTTTGAACCAATGCCTGTACTAAGTTGTAGCAGTTTAACCTGTTTCAGGAAATAGGGGGGAGGGGGTAAAGAGAAGGCAGTAGGAGTGGTTAGAGGGATACCTTGATTGACTAAAGACACCACAACAGAGGTAAGTTGAATGTAAGGGCCTAAAATCTGCACTCAGCGCTTTAATTTTACTTATGTTTAGCAGGAAAGACAGACCAACAGTATACAATTTTGAAGACTTTTACAAGGGTTACTTGTTCAAATGTTAGACAAGTAAGTAAAACTTTCAACAGAAATCTATGTCTGAGTGTTAAAAATCCAGAAAGGTACAAGGTATAACTGTAAAAATTAGGGTCAGAGAGACAATGGATTTAAGGAAGGAATGGGTTTAAGGACGGGTGAGAAATGACACAATAATGGGTATATAGACAGGTGAGGAATAACACAAAAAATAGGTTTATGGAAGAGTGAGGAATGACACAATAATGTGTATAAGGATGCGTAATGAATGCCACAATAATGGGTATAAGGACGAGTGAGGAATGATACAATAATGTGTAAAAGGACAAGGAAAGGTGAGTAATGACAAGATAATGGGTATAGGGAAGGTTAAGGAATGACACAATAATGGTATAAGAACAGGTAAGGAATGCCACACTAATAGGTATAAGGATGGGTGAGGAATGACACAATGATGTGTATAAGGGGGTCTATATCATATGTTCAACATTTTATAACTTCGAACATTAAAATTTAAATGTTCGAAGCTATAAAACTTCTCTGCACCTCCCATGTGGAGGGGCTGCACCCCTCACACCGCCCACTCTTTAAATTTACCAAATCCGAGACCGCACTACAGTACAGGAAGGGAAATCTTCCCTTTACCGCACTATAGTGTGGTCTCGGAGATGGGTTTAAGGAAGGGTGAGGAGTGACACAATAATGTGTATAAGGACAGGTGATGAATGACACAATAATGGATATAAGGACGGGTAAGGAATGACGCAATAATGGCTATAAGAACAGGTGAAGAATGACACAATAATGGGTATAAGGAGAGGTGAGGAATAACACAATAATGGGTATAAGAACAAGTGAGGAATGACACAATAACTTGCATAAGGAGGACAGGTAAGGAATGACATAATAATGGGTATAAGGACAGGTGAGGATTGACACAGTAATGGGCATAAGGACAGGTGAGTAATGTCACAAAAATGCGTATAAGGATGGGTGAGGAATGTCACAATAATGCATATAAGGATGGGTGAGGAATGTCACAATAATGCATATAAGGACGGGTGAGGAATGATACAATAATGGGTATATGAACAGGTGAGGAATGACACAATGATGGGTATAAAGATGGATGAGGAATGACACAATCCAGGGTATAAGGATGGGTGAGGAATGACACAGTAATGGGTATAAGGACTGGTGAATAATGACACAATATTTGGTATAAGGACGTGAGCGGAATGATACTATAATGGGTATAAGGACTGATTAAGAATGACACAAAAATTGGTATAAGTACGGGTAAGTAATGACAGAAAAATGGGTATAAGGCAGGGGTGGCTCGTGCCATCGGACTGCAGGACTGCAGCCCTCCCAGCAAAAAGCAGCCCTCCCAGCAAAAAAGTTTCTTGAAAAAAAATATCATGTAAATTAAATATTTATAATAGAATATTGATTGACCGACTCGCTACGTCCTAGAACTCGAACTGCGCATGCTCGTCGTGTTCCGGGTTTATTTATTTATTTAATTAACGAGTCCAACCATTTCTGTAACTCTAGACCACTTTCACAGACAGTCCAGATATGAGAAAAGGCATCAGTGTGATGCCCAGACGTCTATGCATTTTTTAACCGCACAGTAAATAGTAGGGAATCCGGACTGTCAAGTCCGCAGTCACGTATGTGATGTGGACGGCTGGATTGCTACTGATTGGTTCTCACTCTCTTCTCAAAAAAGAGAGCAAGAAAACAATCAGTAGTCTGTAGCTAGCACAGTACTTACTTGGATTTACGTTACTTTTAGTGCTACTATGGACTATCGTGGTGAAAGTAAAATGTTAGTTGACATGACTAACTGAAGTTTCTGTTTCTAATATTACTCCTTTATACTTTATCTTTGTTTTTTCTTCGTCTTGCTTGCTTCTGCCCTTTGCCTTGCTCACTTGCTGGCTGAATCAAAGTCACAGAAAGGAAGAAAGAAGATGCCGCGGACAGTCACTTACAAGTAAGTGAACTTAGTGAAGTAAAAGTTATTAAACCGAGGTAGGTCAGTGCCGGACTTGGCTCAAATAACACACACATGTCAATATATATATTTTTTCTTCTTCTCTTTCGGTTGTTCTTGTTAGGGTTTTTTTTTTTACCATAGTACTTGAATGCAGCAGTAAAGTTTTTGACAGAGTTCTGCCACTTAATTTTCAGTGTTGCAGGGTAGTGCAGGGAAGATGGGATACCGTTTCTATAACATAGCTGCCAATGCCATGCTTCAGAAAAAGCCTATCTATCCCATGATGCTTCCTGTGAAAAATCCTGGAATAAGAATATCTTCTGGCCACACAAAATGAAGAGTGCTGTGTAACTTCCTTAGCTAACCAAAGAAGTAAATGCTTGTCATTCATTATTTCATTTAGCAGTTTGAAAATAATTTGCATGGGGAGCCGCCATGCTTTGGTGATGGTGCTCCAAGTGATCTATAGTTATGGGACAGGCTGCACAGAGGTAAATGTAATGCTTCAATTTAGGGCTTTTCTATAACAAAAAAAAAACAAACTGACAGTGTTTCCTTTTTCAGTACTTTCATTAACGCAAGTTAATCTCAGATTGTTCCGCTGTTACAATCCTCCATGGAATCCAGCCTGTCTTTAAGGAACACTACTCCTAGCGTTTCATCCAAATGTACCATATTCAAAATTCACAGCACATTGCTTCAGCTCAGCTGCCATAGTGAACCATACATTAGGCAATCTTCTAAGTTCTAATTCAAAGGTCATTGTTAGCCCTTTTTCACTCGGATGAGGAGGGTATATATATTTTCACTCGGATGCGGAGGGTATATATATTTATATATATGTGTGTTTGTTTTTCTTTGACATGAAAATAATTAGCTTCGGCATTGTTTCATGCTTTCTATATCATCTAAGAAACACTCCAAATCGACTAAATAAAACCAAAAGAGCTGTGCTAAATCCACTAAAGCCAGATGATGAATGTTCAACCCAATAGCTTTCAAAAGTATAAAGCAAGCAGTGAAAAGATAGATGAATCTAGTCTGTATATTGTATTGCTGTGCATGTGGTCAGAACTGTGTATAGCTGGCATTCTGTACTCTTGGTGCCCATAACAGTCATTTCTCTATGGCATTAAAAATATATCTTTTGTTGATATCAGATGGCTTCTGTCTTCCAGATATAACCTTTTTTATTTATATTAAAAAATGCAAACTTGTAGCCATTGAACAGGTTTATCAGATTATTTAGAATATTAAAGTGTGACACGAGTGGCTGCATTAAATTAGAGAGTCTGTGTTGATTTTCTGAATGCTAAGGAACTGTCACTGATTTATGTAAAATAAACAAATGACTGCCAGAGGCCAAGCTACACAGCTACAAAGGAGCTGCCATGTTCACAAACCTCAGTCTGTTTTTACCTTTCTCCAACTGCACAGTATGTGTGAGAATGTTGAGTGACACTGAACAGGTTACTGAAAAACGTAGAAAGTGCTTTCAGGGTGCTTCAAATGGCAATATATATTTAGTGCTACGTATATTACAATATACTCAATAAATAATTTAAAATAAGTGCAGACAAGATATGTGGTTTAAATTCTTTGAAGTCTATATTGCAAACTGAATCCACTTGAACTGTGTACCACATGATGTAGAAACTACTGTGGATATCTGTCCCATTTAATGGAGTATCTACAAGCACATACACACACATAGCTGCACAAGAAAATGATAATGAAATCCCATTAATGGCTGGAAATTATGCTTAAAAATCAAGGGTATAATTTGATTCTAGATTTCACCTAATAAAAGTGATTTTTTTTTTTGGCAAGCAGTAAATCAGTGTCTCTATGCATTATCTGTTATATTTAAGTATTTTGCTGTGCTTTAAGAACACTATGTGTTGTGCTATAAATTGCAGCATACCGCAGAGGTAAGTGTTCAAAGCAACTTGTATATACATGTAACAATGTGTGCTGTGTAGAGTATTCAGCATGTGCCATAGTGACTGAGCATTTATTTCATGTAAATTAGGAAGCATGTCCAGCATTGATCCCACTGCGTCATAGCTCCACCCCTTTTAGTTGGCCACACCCTTCCTGTTGGCCCCACCCATTCAGCTGTCTCATGCAGCCCCCATTTGATTTGAAGTCACCAGCCACCAATGGTATAAAGATGGGTGAGGAATGACACAATAATGTGTATAAGAATGGGTGAGGAATGCCACACTAATACTTATAAGGACGGGTGAGGAATATAATGTCTATAAGGACGGGTGAGGAATGACACAATAATGAGTATAAGGACGGGTGAGGAATGACACAATAGTGGCTCTAAGGACAGCTGAAGGTTATACTGAGGAAGGCTTGGTAATTTGTGCTGAAACCGGTCTGTTTATGTCACATTAAAAATATACCTTGTACACACCACTTTGGGCTGGCATTACTTTTTTTGAATTCTGATACTCCTTTTGGTGCCATGCCTTTGCCGTACCTCCTGAGGTTGGATGCTTTGCAGGTGAAGAATGACCCAATAATGGGTAGAAAGATGGGTGAAGAGTGACACAACAATGACTATAAGGACTGGTGAGTAATGACACAATAATGGGTATAAGAACGGGTCAGGAATGACACAATTATGGGTATAAGGAGAGGAGAGTAATGACACAATAATGGGTTAGAGGATGGGAGAAGAATGACACAATAATGGGTATAAGGACAGGTGAGAAATGACACCATAATGGGTATATGAACTCGTGAGGAATGACACAACTACGGGTATAAGGATGGGTGATGAATGACATAATAATGTGTAAAGGGATGATTAAGGAATGACACATAATGGATATAATGAAGGGTGAAGAATGACACAATAATGGGTATAAGGACTCGTGAAGAATGACACAATAATTGGTATAAGGACGGGTGAGGAATGACACAGTAATGGGCATAAGGGCAGCTGAGGAATGACACAATAATGGGTATAAGGACGGCTGAGGAATGACACAATAATGGGTTTAAGGATGCGTGAGAAATGACACAATAATGGGTATAAGGACAGGTAAGGAATGATACAGTAATAGGTATAAGGACAGGTAAGGAATGACACAGTAATAGGTATAAAGACTTGTGAAGAATGACACAATAATTGGTTTAAGGATGGCTGAGAAATGACACAATAATAGGTATAAGGACAGGAGAGGAATGACACAATAATGGGTATAAGGACAGGTGAGGAATGACACAAAAATGGGTTTAAGGAGGGGTGAGGAATGACACAATAATGTGTATAAGGACGGGTGAGGAATGACACAATAATGGGTATAAGGACAGGTGAGGAATGACACAATAATGAGTATAAGGAGGACAGGTGAGGAATGTCACAATAATGGGTATATGGACCAGTGAGGAATGACACAAAAATGGGTATAAGGACAGGTGAGGAATGACACAATAATTGGTATAAGGATGAATGAGGAATGACACAATAATGGGTATAAGCCCGGGTGAGGAATGACACAATAATGGATATAAGGACGTGTGCGGAATGACACAATAATGTGTATAAGGACGGGTGAGGAATGCCAAACTAATAGGAAAAAGGACGGGTGAGGAATGACAAAATAATGTGTATAAGGATGGGTTAGGAATGGCACAATAATGTCTATATGCAGAAGTGAGGAATGACACCAAAATGGGTTTAAGGAGGGTAAAGAATGACACAATAATGTGTATAAGGACGGGTTAGGAATGATACAATAATAGGTATAAGGTCAAGTGAGGAATGACACAATAATGGGTATAAGGACAGGTGAGTAATGGCATAATAATGGGTATGAGGACAGGTGAGGAATGACACAATAATTGGTTTTAGCATGGATGAGGAATGACACAATAATGGGTATAAGGATGGGTGAAGAATGACACATGAATGGGTATAAGGACATGGGAGGAATGACACATGCATGGGTATAAGGACGGGTGAGAAATGAAACAATAATTGGGATACTGACGGGTGAGGAAAGACACAATAATGGGTATAAGGACAGGTGAGGTATTCCACAATAATGGGTATAGGGATGCTTAAGGAATGACACAATACTAGGAATAATGATGGGTGAGGAATGACGCAATAATGCGTGTAAGGACAGGTGAGGAATGAAACAATAATGGGTTTAAGGAAGGGTGAGGAATGACAGAATAATGTGAATAAAGATTGTTGAGGAATTAAAAAATGATGGGTTTAAGGATGACTGAGGAATGACACAGTAATGGTTATATGGACAAATGAGGAATGACACAAAAATGGGTTTAAGGAAGGGTGAGGAGTGACACAATAATGGGTATTAGGACGGGTTAGGAATGAGATAATAATGGGTATATGGACAGGTGAGGAATGACACAATAATGGGTATAAGGACAGGTGAGGAATGACACAATAATTGGTATAAGGACGGCTGAAGAAAGACACAGTAATGTGTATAAGGACGGGTGAGGAATGACACATGAATGGGTATAAGGACATGAGAGGAATGACACTTTAATGGGTATAAGAACGGGTGAGGATTGAGACATGAATGGGTATAAGAACTGGTGAGGAAAGATACATGAATGGGTATAAGGACATGAGAGGAATGACACTTTAATGGGTATTAGGACGGGTGAGGATTGAGACATGAATGGGTATAAGGATGGGTGAGGAATGAGACAATAATGGATTTAAGGATGGTTGAGGAATGACACAATAATGGGTATAAGGACCGGTGAGGAATGACACATGAATGGGTATAAGGACGGGGGAGGAATGACACATGCATGGGTATAAGGACGGGTGAAAAATCACAAAATAATTGGGATATGGACGTGTGAGGAAAGACACAGTAATGGGTATAAGGACAGGTGAGGAATGCCACAATAATGGGTATAGGGATGGTTAAGGAATGACACAATAATAGGTATAATAATGGGTGAGGAATGACACAATAATGGGTATCAGGACTGGTGAGGAATGACACAATAATGTGTATAAGGATGGATGTAGAATGACAGTAATGGGTATAAAGACAGGTGAGGAATGACACAAAATTGGGTTTAAGGAAGTGTGAGGAATGACACAGTAATTTGTATAAATATGGGTGAGGAATGACACAATAATGGGTAGAAGAACGGCAGGAATGACACAATAATGTGTATAAAGACGTGAGGAATAACAATAATGGGTATAAGGACAGGTGAGGAATAACACAGTAATGGCTATATGGATGAGTGAGGAATGACACAATAATGAGTATAAGGATGGGTGAGTAATGGCATAATAATGGGTATGAGGACAGGTGAGGAATGACACAATAATTGGTTTTAGCATGGATGAGGAATGACACAATAATGGGTATAAGGATGGGTGAAGAATGACACATGAATGGGTATAAGGACGTGGGAGGAATGACACATGCATGGGTATAAGGACGGGTGAGAAATGAAACAATAATTGGGATACTGACGGGTGAGGAAAGACACAATAATGGGTATAAGGACAGGTGAGGTATTCCACAATAATGGGTATAGGGATGCTTAAGGAATGACACAATACTAGGAATAATGATGGGTGAGGAATGACGCAATAATGCGTGTAAGGACAGGTGAGGAATGAAACAATAATGGGTTTAAGGAAGGGTGAGGAATGACAGAATAATGTGAATAAAGATTGTTGAGGAATTACAAAATGATGGGTTTAAGGATGACTGAGGAATGACACAGTAATGGTTATATGGACAAATGAGGAATGACACAAAAATGGGTTTAAGGAAGGGTGAGGAGTGACACAATAATGGGTATAAGGACATGTTAGGAATGACGCAATAATGGTTATAAGGATGGGTGAGTAATGAAACTATAATGGCTATAAGGACAGGTGAGGAATGACACAATAATGGGTATAAGGACAGATGAGGAATGACACAATAATGGGTATAAGGACAGGTGAAGAATGACACAATAATGGGTATAAGGACAGGTGAGGAATGACGCAATAATGGGTATAAGGATGGGTGAGTAATGAAACTATAAAGGGTATAAGGACAGCTGAGGAATGACACAATAATGGGTATAAGGACAGGTGAGGAATGACACAATAATGGCTATAAGGACAGGTGAAGAATGACACAATAATGGCTATAAGGACAGGTGAAGAATGACACAATAATGAGTATAAGGACAGGAGAGGTATGACACAATAATGGGTATAAGGACGGGTGAGGAATGACACAACAATGGGTATAAGGACGGGTGACATATGACACAATAATGTGTATAAGACAGGTGAGGAATGACACAATAATGGGTATAAGGAGGACAGGTGAGGAATGACACAATAATGTGGATAAGGACAGGTGAGGAATGACACAATAATGGGTATAAGGACGGGTGAGTAATGAAAATATAATGGGTATAAGGACAGGTGAAGGATGATACAATAATGAGTATAAGGACTAGTGAGGAATGACACAATAATGGGTATAAGTAGGACAGGTGAGAAATGTCACAATAATGTGGATAAAGACAGGTGAGGAATGATACAGTAATGGGTATAAGGACGGGTAAGGAATGACACAATAATGGGTATATGGACAGGTGAGGAATGACATAATAATGGGTATATGGACAGGTGAGGAATGACACAATAATGGGTATAAGGACGGGTGAGTAATGAAACTATAATGGGTATAAGGACGGCTAAACAATAACACAGTAGTGGGTAAAAGAACGGATGAGGAATGACACAATAATGGGTATAAGACAGGTGAGGAATGACACAATAATGGGTATAAGGAGGACAGGTGAGGAATGACACAATAATGTGGATAAGGACAGGTGAGGAATGACACAATAATGGGTATAAGGACAGGTGAGTAATGAAAATATAATGGGTATAAGGACAGCTGAAGAATGACACAATAATGGGTATAAGGACTAGTGAGGAATGACACAATAATGTGTATAAGGAGGACAGGTGAGGAATGACACAATAATGGGTATATAGACAGGTGAGGAATGATACAAAAATGTATTCATTTATTTATTTTATTTTATTTTACATTTGTTGACTGGGATAATCTGACTGGATATATGTCCATTTTCAGTGGAGGCCTGGGGAGAAAAGCTCCAAGATAATAATACACCTTGAACATTTAGTAAATGCTAGATTCAAGCAGATTACAGTCATAAGCAATACCAGCATTTAGCACATGTAGTACTAACTTATTATAAAACACTACAAAACATAACATTATTTTCAAAGTTATATATACATAACATTACATTCAGGTTTAAGACACATTGAGCAGCAGTTATCCAATTGACCCTTCCTGAAATGGTGTGGTAGAAAAAAGTTAGAAGTAGTTGTAGGTTAGGCACCTAAGTAATAGAGAGGTCACTAGTCGGGGTTAGTGCAAAGAGATAACCAATGAGTTTTGAAGTATTTCTTGAGTTTGTTTTTGAATTGAGTTAGTGAGGGTTCTAGGGTCAAGTCAGCTGGGAGTCTGCCAACTCTGTTGGAAAAACATGGAACAGAGTCCCCAGCTGAGTAGTTGGATTTGTGTGTTTGAACTAGAAGTCTAGTGGATGATCGCAGTGGCTGTGTACTGGTGTAGGGGCTGATAATATTTTTTAGTGCAGGTGCATTTTCTGGTTGGTAAAGGACTTTATGTGCCACTATTAGCTGGCTGAACTGCAGTAGGCTAGGCACTTCAAGTCATCCTAGGCGATTTAGGTTGAGACAGTGGTGTGTCCGGTAGGCTGTGGCAGTAGCAAATCTGGCAATGTGGTTATAGCAGGATGATCGTTTATTAAGATCTGTTTTGTTTAAGTTGGAGAATAGAGGTGAGGTGTAGAGAAGAGTTGACAGTAGATGGGAGCGGGCAATTGCAGTTCTAGCAAGTGGGGTAAGGAAAGGTTTGATTCTGTAAAGAGAGCCAAGTTTTTTATTAATGGTTCTGATAGTTTGATTGATATACGCATAAAACTTCAGGTTGTTATCAACTATGACACCCAGTAGTTTAGTTTGGGCTCTGTGAAGATGATACTGCCATCGTTAGCAGTTATGTTGCAGGATGGCAGGGGAGTCCTGCATGTGGGGGAGAAGAGGAACAGCTTAGTTTTGTTGGGGTTTAGGATTAGATGTTGATTGGAGAGCCATTTTTTCCACTGTACTGAAGGTATTATGGGTTAATGTGAATAAAGCAGCTGGTGGGGTGTCAGAACAAATCAAGGTGGAGTCATCCACATATTGAATGCAGGTGGCATTTGGGACGACTGAATGAAGGTCATTGATAAAGATGGAGAAAAGAAGGGGTCCTAGTATGGAGCCCTGGAAGACTCCTAATGTGATGGCTAGGCAAGATGATAGCTTCTCCTGCCATAGGACAGCCTGTTGCCTGCCCTGCAGGTAGGATTGAAACCATTGGAGTGCATGGTTATTTAAGGAGAAGGTCTTCAATGTATTTATAAGCATTTTGTGGTCAACCATGTCAAGATCCATGGATAGATCTAGAAAGAGTGCTGAGGATAGTTTGTTATTATTGCGGTTGTGGTTAATGACATTAGAGAAAGAGAGGAGGGCAGAAGTAGTACTATGGTGTGGCTTAAAGCCATGCTGAAAGTTGGACAACAGCTTGTTCTGTGTGAGGTACTGCATGAGCTTCTCACACTTCTCCATAATTGTAGCTAGAGGTGACAGAATAGCTATTGGTCTAACGTTTGACAGTTCAGTGGAACTGCCTCCTTTATGGAGAGGTATGACATGGGAGATTTTCCATATAGTGGGTACAGTAGCTTCAGATATAGCTCTGTTGATCAAGATTGAGATGGGTTATGCTATGGTGTCAGCAGCCTTTTGCAGATATTCTGCTGGGAGGAGGTCGGCAGCCAGGGTGGTGGGTCTTAGTTTCTTAAGGAGGGCATGAATAAGTTGAGTAGGAAAAGGTTGGAAGGTAAAGTATGTTTGGGTACTGGATGTGGCTGTATTAGAATTAGAGCCATTGAGAGAGAGTTGGCTGGCTAGAGACTGGATAGTCTCTGTGAAGAAGCTGTTGAAATTATTAGCAATGTCTACTGGGGATTTTTTTTTGGGAAGCTGAGGGGGGTGGTGTGGCAGTTTGGCCTGGGTGGAGTAGTTTGTTTATTCCTGCCCAGAACTTTTGAGGTTTGTTTTGGTGTTTTTCCAGTAGATGGTAGTACTGGTTCTTTTTGTCTAAGGTTATGGATTTTTTTGTGTCATTCCTTAGCTGTCTGAAGCTTAGTTGATCAAGTGGGGCTTTTGTTTTTCGGTAGGTGGCCCATGCTTTATTTCTGAGTGAAATTTTAGTTTTGGTATCTTTAGAAAGCCATGGTGCAATATTAACTTTGGTTCTAATAGAGCGGCTGGGAGCATGGGAGGTAAGAATAGCAAGGAATTTGCTGTTAAAGTATGTTACTGCTTCATCTAGGGGGATACTTTTTAGTATTGACCAGATGCATGCCTTAACTTGTTGAAAATAAAATTCTTATTGTTTCTTAATGTTCTATAGGTGGGTTGGTAGGAGCAATCTACTCTGAGCTTGATTACATAGGTGAGACAATGGTCACTTAGGTCATCAAGCAAAGTGCCTGATTTATAGGAATGAAGATGGGTATTGACGAGTATCCAGTGCAGGGTACTTTCCTTGTTATTGGGTTTTCCTGTCCTGGTGGGGGAGGTTATGGTTTGAATAAATCCATACAGGTTTATGTGGGTTTTGGGGGTTTCACAAGAGCAAGTGTTCCAGTCAATGTTGAAATCCCCAAGAACAATTGTTTCTTGGGGGTAGTTATTGGATAACCAATATAAGAAGTCTTCTAAGGTTTCTATGTTCCTCCCTGGGAGAATGTAGGCACAGACAATGTTTACATTTTTGTTTTTACTAATTTGTAGTTTTGAACCAATGCCTGTACTAAGTTGTAGCAGTTTAACCTGTTTCAGGAAATAGGGGGGAGGGGGTAAAGAGAAGGCAGTAGGAGTGGTTAGAGGGATACCTTGATTGACTAAAGACACCACAACAGAGGTAAGTTGAATGTAAGGGCCTAAAATCTGCACTCAGCGCTTTAATTTTACTTATGTTTAGCAGGAAAGACAGACCAACAGTATACAATTTTGAAGATTTTTACAAGGGTTACTTGTTCAAATGTCAGACAAGTAAGTAAAACTTTCAACATGAATCTATGTCTGAGTGTTAAAAAGCCAGAAAGGTACAAGGTATAACTGTAAAAATTAGGGTCAGAGAGACAATAGGTTTAAGGAAGGAATGGGATTAAGAAAGGGTAAGGAATGACACAATAATCAGAATAAGGACGGGTGAGGAATGACACAATAATGGGTATATGGACAGGTGAGGAATGACACAAAAATAGGTTTACGGAAGGATGAGAAATGACACAATAATGTGTATAAGGATGTGTGACGAATGACACACTAATGGGTATAAGGACGAGTGAGGAATGAGACAATAATGTGTATAAGGACAAGGACAGAGGTGAGTAATGACAAGATAATGGGTATAGGGATGGTTAAGGAATGACACAATAATGGGTTTAAGGACAGATGAGGAATGCCACACTAATAGGTATAAGGATGGGTGAGGAATGACACAATGATGTGTATAAAGGGGTCTTTATCATATGTTCAACGTTTTATAACTTCGAACATTAAAATTTAAATGTTCGAAGCTATAAAACTTCGAAAATATGTAAAAAAAAAAAAAAAAACCCAAACCCAAAACTAATGGCTGTAGGCAGGGGGGAAATCCTCCCTGCACCTCCCACGTGGGGGCTGCACTACCCACCCTTTAAATATACCAACTCCGAGACCGCACTACAGTGCAGTAAGGGAAATCTTCCCTTTACCGCACTATAGTGTGGTCTCGGAGTTGGTTACCCCCCTACCTACACTGGTCAGGTAAGTTCCATTTGTTTCTTTTTTTATTATTATTATATGTTCGCTGTTTTAAACTTTGAACATTTAAATTTGACTATTTAACGTTTGATGTTTTCAAACTTTAAACATATAATATAGACCCGTATAAGGACGGGAGAGAAATAACATAAAAATGAGTATATGCACAAGTGAGGAATGACACCAAAATGGGTTCAAGGAAGGTGAGGAACAACACAATAATGTGTATAAGGATGGGAGAGAATGACACATTAATGGTTCTAAGGACGGCTGAGGAATGACACAATGATGGGTGTAAGAACGGGTGAGGAATGACACAATAATGGGTATGAGGACGGTGAGGAATGACAAAATAATGGGTTTTTAGATGGGTGGGAATGACACAATAATGGGTAGAAGGACGGGTGAGGAGTGACACAATAATGTGTATAAGGACAAGTGAGGAAGGACAATAATGGGAATAAGGACGGGTAAGAAATTACACAATAATGGGCATAAAGATGGGTGAGGAATGACACAATAATGGGTATAAGGACAAGTGAGGAATGACACAGTAATGGGTTAAAGGACTGGTGAGGAATGACACAATAATGGGTGTAAGGAGAGGTAAGTAATGACACAATAATGGGTATAACAAAAGGAGAGGAATGGCACAGTAATGGGTATAAGTACAGGTGAGGAATGACACAATAATGGGTATATGGACAGATGAGGAATGACACAGTAATGGGTATAAGGACAGGTGAGGAATGACACAATAATGGGTATAATGATGGGTGAGGAATGACACAATAATGGGTATAAGGACAAGTGAGGAATGACACAGTAATGGGTGTAAGGAGAGGTAAGTAATGACACAATAATGGGTATAACAAAAGGAGAGGAATGGCACAGTAATGGGTATAAGGACAGGTGAGGAATGACACAATAATGGGTATATGGACAGATGAGGAATGATACAGTAATGGGTATAAGAACAGGTGAGGAATGACACAATAATGGGTATAATAATGGGTGAGGAATGACACAATAATGGGTATAAGGACAGGTGAGAAATGACACAATAATGGGTATAAGGATGGGTGAGGAATGACACAATAATGGGTATAAGGACGGGTGAAGAATGACACAATAATGGGTATAAGGACAGGTGAGGAATGACACAATAATGGGTATAAGGATGAGTGAGGAATGACACTATAATGTGAATAAGGACGGGTGAGAAATGCCACAAAAATGAGTATATGCACAAGTGAGGAATGACACCAAAATGGGTTTAAGGAGGGTTAGGAACAACACAATAATGTGTATAAGGATGGGAGAGAATGACACATTAATGGTTCTAAGGACGGCTGAGGAATGACACAATAATGGGTATGAGGACAGGTGAGGAATGACAAAATAATGGGTTTTAAGATGGGTGGGAATGACACAATAATGGGTAGAAGGACGGGTGAGGAATGACACATGAATGGGTAAAAGGACATGTGAGAATTGACACAAAAATGGGGACATGGACGAGTGAAGAATTACATAATAATGGGTATAAGGATGAGTGAGAAATGACACAATAATGGGTATAAGGATGGGTGAGGAATGAGACAATAATATGACTAATGATACAATAATGGGTATAAGGACGGGTGAGGAATGACACATGAATGGGTAAAAGGACAGGTGAGGAATGACACACAAATGAGTATAAGGACATGTGAAAATTGACACAAAAATGGGGACATGGACGAGTGAAGAATGACATAATAATGGGTATAAGGATGAGTGAGAAATGACACAATAATGGGTATAAGGATGGGTGTCGAAAGAGACAATAATGGTTATAAAGACAGGTGAAGAAAGACACAAAAATCAGTTTAAAGAAGACTGAGGAATGACAAAATAATGGCTTTAAGGAAGGGTGAGGCATGACAAAAAAATGGGTATATGGACAGGTGAGGAAGGACAATAATGGGAATAAGGACAGGTAAGAAATGACACAATAATGGGCATAAAGATGGCTGAGGAATGACACAATAATGGGTATAAGGATGAGTGAGGAATGACACAATAATGGGTTAAAGGACTGGTGAGGAATGACACAATAATGGTTGTAAGGAGAGGTAAGTAATGACACAATAATGGGTATAATGAAAGGAGAGGAATAGCACAATAATGGGTATAAGGACAGGTGAGGAATGACAATAATGTGTATAAGAATGGGTGAGGAATGACACAATAATGTTTATAAAGACTGTTGAGGAACGACACAATAATGGATATCAGGACGGCTGAGGAATGACACAATAATGGGTATCAGGATGGATGAGGAGTGACACAATAATGGGTTTAAGGAATGGTGAGGAATGACACAATAATGGGTATAAAGACAACTGAGGAATGACACAATAATGGATATATAGACAAGTGAGGAATGACACAAAATATAAGGAAGGGTGAAGTGACACAATAATGGGTATAAGGACAGGTGATGAATGACACAATAATAAGTGAGGAATGCACAATAAGGACAGGTGAGGAATGACACAATAATGGGTATAAGGACAGGTGAGGAATGACACAATAATGGGTATAAGGACAGGTGAGGAATGACACAATAATGGGTATAAGGACAGGTGAGGAAATGACACAATAATGGGTATAAGGACAGGTGAGGAATGACACAATAATGGGTATAAGGATGGTGAGGAATGACACAATAATGGGTATAAGGATGGGTGAGGAATGACACAGTAATGGGTATAAGGACTGGTGAGGAATGACACAATAATGGGTATAAGGGAGGTGAGGAATGACACAATAATGGGTATAAGGACAGGAGAGGAATGACACAATAATGGGTATAAGGATGGTGAGGAATGACACAATAATGGGTATAAGGACAGGTGAGGAATGACACAATAATGGGTATAAGGACAGGTGAGGAATGACACAATAATGGGTATAAGGATGGGTGAGGAATGACACAATAATGGGTATAAGGACGGGTGAGAAATGACACAATAATGGGTATAAGGACAAGTGAGGAATGACAACAATAATGGGTATAACAAAAGGAGAGGAATGGCACAGTAATGGGTATAAGGACAGGTGAGGAATGACACAATAATGGGTATATGGACAGATGAGGAATGACACAGTAATCGGTATAAGAACAGGTGAGGAATGACACAATATGGGTTAATAATGGGTGAGGAATGACACAATAATGGGTATAAGGACAGGTGAGAAATGACACAATAATGGGTATAAGGACGGGTGAAGAATGACACAATAATGGGTATAAGGACAGGTGAGGAATGACACAATAATGGGTATAAGGACAGGTGAGGAATGACACAATAATGGGTATAAGGATAGGTGAGGAATGACACTATAATGGGTATAAGGATGGTGAGGAATGCCACAACAATGAGTATAAGGATGGGTGACTAATGACATACTAATGGGTATAGGGATGATTAAGGAATGACAAATAATGGATATAATGAAGGGTGAAGAATGACACAATAATGGGTATAAGGAAGGGTGAGGAATGACACAATCATAGGCGTAAGGACAGAAGAGGAATGACACAATAATGGGAATAAGGACAGGTAAGAAATGACACAATAATGGGCATAAAGATGGCTGAGGAATGACACAATAATGGGTATAAGGATGAGTGAGGAATGACACAATAATGGGTTAAAGGACATGTGAGAATTGACACAAAATTGGGGACATGGACGAGTGAAGAATGACATAATAAAGGGTATAAGGATGAGTGAGAAATGACACAATAATGGGTATAAGGATGGGTGAGGAATGAGACAATAATATGATACAATAATGGGTATAAGGGCGGGTGAGGAATGACACATGAATGGGTAAAAGGACAGGTGAGGAATGACACACAAATGAGTATAAGGGCATGTGAAAATTGACACAAAAATGGGGACATGGACGAGTGAAGAATGACATAATAATGGGTATAAGGATGAGTGAGAAATGACACAATAATGGGTATAAGGATGGGTGTCGAAAGAGACAATAATGGTTATAAAGACAGGTGAAGAAAGACACAAAAATCAGTTTAAAGAAGACTGAGGAATGACACAATAATGGCTTTAAGGAAGGGTGAGGTGTGACAAAAAAATGGGTATATGGACAGGTGAGGAAGGACAATAATGGGAATAAGGACAGGTAAGAAATGACACAATAATGGGCATAAAGATGGCTGAGGAATGACACAATAATGGGTATAAGGATGAGTGAGGAATGACACAATAATGGGTTAAAGGACTGGTGAGGAATGACACAATAATGGTTGTAAGGAGAGGTAAGTAATGACACAATAATGGGTATAATGAAAGGAGAGGAATAGCACAATAATGGGTATAAGGACAGGTGAGGAATGACAATAATGTGTATAAGAATGGGTGAGGAATGACACAATAATGTTTATAAAGACTGTTGAGGAATGACACAATAATGGGTATCAGGATGGATGAGGAGTGACACAATAATGGGTTTAAGGAATGGTGAGGAATGACACAATAATGGGTATAAAGACAACTGAGGAATGACACAATAATGGATATATAGACAAGTGAGGAATGACACAAAAATGGGTTTAAGGAAGGGTGAGAATTGACACAATAATGTGTATAAGGACTGGTGATGAATGACACAATAATAAGTATAAGGACGGGTGAGGAATGACACAATAGTGGCTACAAGGACAGGTAAAGAATGACACAATAATGGGTATAAGGACAGGTGAGGAATAACACAATAATGGATATAAGAACAAGTGAGGAATGACACAATAACGTGCAAGGAGGACAGGTGAGGAATGACATAATAATGGGTATAAAGATGGCTGAGGAATGACACAATAATGGGTATAAGCATGAGTGAGGAATGACACAATAATGGGTTAAAGGACTGGTGAGGAATGACACAATAATGGTTGTAAGGAGAGGTAAGTAATGACACAATAATGGGTATAATGAAAGGAGAGGAATAGCACAATAATGGGTATAAGGACAGGTGAGGAATGACAATAATGTGTATAAGAATGGGTGAGGAATGACACAATAATGTTTATAAAGACTGTTGAGGAACGACACAATAATGGATATCAGGACGGCTGAGGAATGACACAATAATGGGTATCAGGATGGATGAGGAGTGACACAATAATGGGTTTAAGGAATGGTGAGGAATGACACAATAATGGGTATAAAGACAACTGAGGAATGACACAATAATGGATATATGGACAAGTGAGGAATGACACAAAAATGGGTTTAAGGAAGGGTGAGAAGTGACACAATAATGTGTATAAGGACAGGTGATGAATGACACAATAATAAGTATAAGGACGGGTGAGGAATGACACAATAGTGGCTACAATGGCAGGTGAAGAATGACACAATAATGGGTATAAGAACAAGTGAGGAATGACACAATAACGTGCAAGGAGGACAGGTGAGGAATGACATAATAATGGGTATAAGGACAAGTGAGGATTGACACAGTAATGGGCATAAGGACAGGTGAGGAATGTCACAAAAATGCATATAAGGACGGTTGGGGAATATCACAATAATGCATATAAGGACGGGTGAGGAATGATACAATAATGGGTATATGAACAGGTGAGGAATGACACAATGATGGGTATAAAGATGGGTGAGGAATGACACAATCCAGGGTATAAGGATGGGTGAGGAATGACACAGTAATGGGTATAAGGACTGGTGAATAATGACACAATATTTGGTATAAGGACGTGTGCACAATAATACTATAATGGGTATAAGGACTGATTAAGAATGACACAATAACAGGTATAAGGACGGGTGAGGAATGACACAATAATGTGTATAAGGACAGGTGAGGAATGACACAATAATATGTATAAGGACAGGTGAGGAATGCCACATTAATAGTTATAAGGATGGGTGAGGAATGACACAATAATGTCTATAAGGACGGGTGAGAAATGACACAATAACAGGTATATGGACAAGTGAGGAATGACAACAAAATGGATATAAGGACCGGTGAGGAATGACACAATAATGAGTATAAGGACCGGTGAGGAATCACACAATAGTGGCTATAAAGGCAGCTGAAAGTTATACTGAGGAAGGCTTGGTAATTTGTGCCGAAACCGGTCTGTTTATGTCACATTAAAAATATACCTTGTACACACCACTTTCGGCTGGCATTACTTTTTTTGAATTTTGATACTCCTTTTGGTGCTGTGCCCTTGCCGTACCTGCTGAGGTTGGGTTCTTTGCAGGTGAAGAATGACCCAATAATGGGTATAAAGATAGGTGAGGAGAAACACAACAATGGCTATAAAGACTGGTGAGTATTGACACAATAGTGGGTATAAGGACAGGAGAGGAATGACACAATAATGGGTTTTAGGACGGGAGAGGAATGACACAATAATGGGTATAAGGATAGGTGAGAAATGACACTATATTGGGTATATGAACTCATGAGGAATGAGACAACAGCGGGTATAAGGATGGGTGACTAATGACATACTAATGGGTATAGGGATGATTAAGGAATGACAAATAATGGATATAATGAAGGGTGAAGAATGACACAATAATGGGTATAAGGAAGGGTGAGGAATGACACAATAATAGGCGTAAGGACAGAAGAGGAATGACACAATAATGGGTATAAGGACAGGAGAGGAATGACACATTAATGGGTATAAGGATATGTGAGGAATGACACAATAGTACGCATAAGGACGGGTGAGGAATGACACAATAATAGGTATCAGGATGGCTAAGGAATAATACAGTAATGGGTATAAGGACTCGTGAAAATGACACAATAATTAGTATAACAACAGCCGAGGAATGACACATTATTGGGTATAAGACAGGTGAGGAATGACACAATAGTGGGTATAATGACGGGTAAGGAATGACACAATAATGTGTATAAGGAGGACAGGTGAAGAATGATACAATAATGGGAATAATGACAGGTCAGAAATGGCACAATAATGGATATATGGATAGGTGAGGAATTACAGAAAAATGGGAATAAGGATGGGTGAGGAAAGAAAGTATAATGGGTATAAGGATGGCTAAAGAATAACACAGTAATGAGTAAAAGAACGGGTGAGGAATGACCCAATAATGGGTATAAGACAGGTGAGGAATGACAAAATAATGTGAATAAGGAGGACAATTGAGGAATAACACAATTACAGGTATATGGACAGGTGAGGAATGACACAAAAATGGGTATAAGGAAGGATGAGGAATGACACAATAATGGGTATAAGGACAGGTGAGGAATGACACAATAATGGGTATAAGGACAGGTGATTAATGACACAATAATGGCTATAAGCAAAGGTGAGGAATGACACAATAATAGGTATAAAGACAGGTGAGGAATGACATAATGTGTATAAGGATGGGTGAGAAATGGCACAATAATGGGTATAAAGGTGGTGAAGTTCACACAATAATGCACATGAGGACAGGTGAGGAATGACCCAATAATGGGTATAAGGACAGGTGAGGAATGACACAATAATGGGTTTTAGGATGGGTGAGGAATGATACAATAATGGGGATAAGCTTGGGTGAGGAATGACACAATAATTGCTATATGGACGCATGAGGAATGACACAATAATGGGTATAAGGACAGGAGAGGAATGACATAATAATTGGTATAAGGATGGTTAAAGAATGACACATAATGGGTATAATGACGGGTGAGGAATAACACAATAATGGCTATATGGACGCGTGAGGAATGACACAATAATGGCTATATGGACGCATAAGGAATGACACAATAATGGGTATAAGGACGGGAGAGGAATGACATAATAATTGGTATATGGATGGTTAAGGAATGACACATAATGGGTATAATGACGGGTGAGGAATGACACAATAATGGGTATAAGGATGGTGAGAAATGACACAATAATGGGTATAAGGACGGCGAAGAATGACACAATAATGGGTATAATTACAGGTGAGGAATGACACAATAATGGGTATAAGGATGAGTGAGGAATGACACGATAATTGCTATAAGGATGGGTGAGGAATGACACATGAATGGGGATAAGGATGGGTGAGTAATGACACAATAATGCGTATAAAGACAGGTGAGTAATGACAAAATAATTGGTATAAGGACGGGTAAGGAATAACAGTATAATGGGTATAAGGATGGGTGAGGAATGACACAATAATGGGTATAAGTACAAGTGAGGAATGGCACAATATTTGCTATAATAATGGCAGAGGAATAACACAATAACAGGTATAAGGACAGGTGAGGAATGACACAATAATGGGTATGAGGCCGGGTTAGGAATGGCACATTAATGGTATAAGGACAGGTGAGGAATGACACAATAATGGGTATACTGACAGGTGAGGAATGACACAATAATTTGTATAAGGATGTGTGAGGAATGACACAATAATGGGCATAAGGACAGGTAAAGAATGACACAATAATTGGTATGAGGACTGGTGATGAATGACACTATAATGGAAATAAGGACAGCAGGAGAGTAATGACAAAATAATGGGTATAAGGATGGGTGAGGAATGACACAATGATGGGCATATAGACAGGTGAGGAATGACACAATAATGGGTATAAGGACTGGTGAGGAATGACACAATAATGTGTATAAGGAGGACAGGTGAGGAATGACACAATAATGGGTATATGGACAGGTGAGGAATGACACAAAAATGGGTTTAAGGAAGGGTGAGGAATGACACAATAATGTCTAAAAGGACGGGTGAGGAATGCTATAATAACAGGTATAAGACGGGTGAGGAATGACACAATAACAGGTATAAGGACCGGTGATGATTGACACAGTAATGGGCATAAGTACAGGTGAGGAATGACACAATAATGGGCATAAGTACAGCTGAGGAATGACATAATAATGGGTATAAGTATGGGTGAGGAATGACACATTAATGGGTATAAGGACAGGTGAGAAATAACACTATAATGGGTATAAGAATGGGTGAGGAATGACACAATAATGGGTATAATGATGGGTGAGGAATGACACAATAATGGGTATAAGGACGGTAGGAAATGATATGATAATGGGTATAAGGATGGGTGAGGAATGACACAATAATGGGTATAAGGACAGGTGAGGAATGACACAATAATGAGTATAAGGACAGGTGAGGAATGACACAATAATGTGTATAAGGACAGGTGAGGAATGACACAATAATGGGTATAAGGACAGGTGATTAATGACACAATAATGGCTATAAGCACAGGTGAGGAATGACACAATAATAGGTATAAATACAGGTGAGGAATGACATAATGTGTATAAGGATGGGTGAGGAATGGCACAATAATGGGTATAAAGACAGGTGAGGATTGCCACAATAATGCACATGAGGACAGGTGAGGAATGACCCAATAATGGGTATAAAGATGGGTGAGCAGTGACTTAACAATGAGTAAAAGGACTGGCGAGGAATGACACAATAATGGGTATAAGGACAGGTGAGGAATGACACAATAATGGGTTTTAGGATGGGTGAGGAATGATACAATAATGGGGATAAGCTTGGGTGAGGAATGACACAATAATTGCTATATGGACGCATGAGGAATGACACAATAATGGGTATAAGGACGGGAGAGGAATGACATAATAATTGGTATAAGGAGGGTTAAAGAATGACACATAATGGGTATACTGACGGGTGAGGAATAACACAATAATGGCTATATGGACGCATGAGGAATGACACAATAATGGCTATATGGACGCATGACGAATGACACAATAATGGGTATAAGGACGGGAGAGGAATGACATAATAATTGGTATACGGATGGTTAAGGAATGACACATAATGGGTATAATGACGGGGGAGGAATGACACAATAATGGGTATAAAGATGGTGAGAAATGACACAATAATGGGTATAAGGACAGTGAGGAATGACACAATAATGGGTATAATGACAGGTGAGAAATGACACAATAACGGGTATAAGGATGAGTGAGGAATGACACGATAATTGCTATAAGGATGGGCGAGGAATGACACATGAATGGGGATAAGGATGGGTGAGTAATGACACAATAATGCGTATAAAGACAGGTGAGTAATGACAAAATAATTGGTATAAGGATGGGTGAGAAATAACAGTATAATGGGTATAAGGATGGGTGAGGAATGACACAATAATGGGTAAAAGTACAAGTGAGGAATGACACAATATTTGGTATAAGAATGGCAGAGGAATAACACAATAACAGGTATAAGGACAGGTGAGGAATGACACAATAATGGGTATGAGGCCGGGTTAGGAATGGCACATTAATGGTATAAGGACAGGTGAGGAATGACACAATAATGGGTATACTGACAGGTGAGGAATGACACAATAATTTGTATAAGGATGTGTAAGGAATGACACAATAATGGGCATAAGGACAGGTAAAGAATGACACAATAATTGGTATGAGGACTGGTGATGAATGACACTATAATGGAAATAAGGACAGCAGGAGAGTAATGACAAAATAATGGGTATAAGGACGGGTGAGGAATGACACAATAATGGGCATATAGACAGGTGAGGAATGACACAATAATGGGTATAAGGACTGGTGAGGAATGACACAATAATGTGTATAAGGAGGACAGGTGAGGAATGACACAATAATGGGTATGTGGGCAGGTGAGGAATGACGCAAAAATGGGTTTAAGGAAGGGAGAGGAATGACACAATAATGTCTAAAAGGACGGGTGAGGAATGCTATAATAACAGGTATAAGACGGGTGAGGAATGACACAATAATAGGTATAAGGACCGGTGATGATTGACACAGTAATGGGCATAAGTACAGGTGAGGAATGACAAAATAATGGGCATAAGTACAGCTGAGGAATGACATAATAATGGGTATAAGTATGGGTGAGGAATGACACATTAATGGGTATAAGGACAGGTGAGGAATAACACTATAATGGGTATAAGAATGGGTGAGGAATGACACAATAATGGGTATAATGATGGGTGAGGAATGACACAATAATGGGTATAAGGACGGGCAAGGAATGATATGATAATGGGTATAAGGATGGGTGAGGAATGACACAATAATGGGTATAAGGATAGGTGAGGAATGACACAATAATGAGTATAAGGACAGGTGAGGAATGACACAATAATGTGTATAAGGACAGGTGAGGAATGACACAGTAATGGGTATAAGGACAGGTGAGGAATGACACAATAATGGGTATAAGGACAGTTGAGGAATGATACAATAATAGGTATAAGGATGGGTGACGAATGACACAATAATGGTTATAAGGACTGGTGAAGAATGACACAATAATGGGTATAAGGACAGGTGAGGAATGACGCAATAATGGTTATAAGGATGGGTGAGTAATTAAACTATAATGGCTATAAGGACAGGTGAGGAATGACACAATAATGGGTATAACGATGGGTGAGGAATGACACAATAACGGGTATATGGACGGGTGAGTAATGACACAATAATGGGAATATGGACAGGTAAGGAATGACACATGAATGGGTATAAGGACAGGTGAGGAATGACACAAAAATGAGTTTAAGGAAGGGTAGGGAATGACACAACAATGTGTATAAGGACGGGTGAGGAATGACATAATAATGGGTATAAGGATGGGTGAGGAATGACACAATAATAAGTATAAGGACAGGTGAGGAATGACACAATAATGTGTATAAGGACAGGTGAGGAATGACACAGTAATGGGTATAAGGACAGGTGGGGAATGACACAATAATGGGTATAATGATGGGTGAGGAATGACACAATGATGGGTATAAGGACGGGTAAGGAATGATATGATAATGGGTATAAGGATGGGTGAGGAATGACACAATAATGGGTATAAGGACAGTTGAGGATTGACACAGTAATGTGCATAAAGAGCTGAAGAATGACATGGCAATAGGTATAAGGAGAGCTGAGGAAAGACACAATAATTGATATAAGGACGGATGAGGAATGTCACAATAATGCGTAGGAATGATCCAATAATGGATATAAGGAAGGGTGAGAAATGATACAATAATGTGTATAAGGAGAGGTGAGGAATGACATGATAATGGGTATAAGGACAGGTGAGGAATGACACAATAATGGTTATAAGGACTGGTGAAGAATGACACAATAACTGGTATAAAGATGGGTGAGGAATAACACTATAATGGGTATATGGACAGGTGAGGAATGACACAAAAATGGGTTTAAGGAAGGGTAAGGAATGACATAATAATCGGTATAAGGGTGGGAGAGGAATGATACATGAAGAGGTATAAGGACGGGTGAGGAATGACACAATAATGGGCATATGGACAGGTGAGGAATGACACAAAAATCTGTTTAAGGAAGGGTGAGTAATGACAAAATACTGTGTATAAGGACAGGTGAGAAATTACATAATGTGTATAAGGATGGGTTAGGAATAACACAGTAATGTGTATAAGGATGGGTGAGGAATGACACATGAATGGGTATAAGTACGGGAGAGGAATGACACTATAATGGGTATAAGGACCCTTGAGGAATGACACATGAATGGGTATTAGGAAAGTTGAGGAATGACACAATAATGGGTATAAGAACAGGTGAGGAATGACACAATAATGGTTATAAGGGCAGGTGAGGAAAGACACAATAATGGGTATAAGGACGTTTGAGGAATGACACAATAATGGGTATAAGTCAGTTGAAGAATGACAAAATAATGGATATAAGTATGGGTGAGGACTGACACAGTAATGGGCATAAGGACTGGTGAAGAATGACACAATAACTAGTATAAAGATGGGTGAGGAATGACACTATAATGGGAATAAGGACGAGTGAGGAATGACACAAAAATCTGTATAAGGACGACAGAGGAATGACACAATAATGGGTATAAGGACAGGTGAGGAATGACACAATAATGGGTATAAGGAAGGGTGAGGAATGACACAATAATATGTATAAGGGCGGGTGTGGAATGATACAATAATGGGTATAAGGACGAGTGAGGAATAACACAATAATGGGTATAAGGACAGGTGAGGAATGACACAATAATCTGTATAAGGACAGGGATTAACACACAATGAATATAAGCACAGATGAGGGGCATGACACAATGTCGGCATAAAGACAGGTGAGGAGTGACACAACAATGGATATATGGACTGGTGAGGAATGACACAATAATTGGTATAAGGACGGGTGAGGAATGACACAATAATGGGTATAAGGATGGGTGAGGAATGACACAATGATGCGTTTAATGACAGGTGAGGAATGACACATGAATGGTTATATGGACGAGAGGAATGACAATATAATGGGTATAAGAATGGGTGAGGGATGACACAATAATGGGTATAAGGATGACTGAGGAAAGACAATAATTGGTATATGGACAAGTGAGGAATGACACAAAATGGTTTTAAGGAGGGTGAGGCGACACAATAATGGATACCAGGACGGGTAAAGAATGGCGCAATAATGGGTATAGGGATGGTTAAGGAATAGCAAAATAATAGGTATAATGATGGGTGAGGAATGACACAGTAATGTGTATCAGGATGGGTGAGGAATGACACAATAATGGGCTTAAGGAAGGGTGAGGAATGACACAATAATGTGTAGAATGATGGGTAAGGAATGACATAATAATGGGTATAAGAACGGGTGAGGAATGACACAAGAATGGGTATAAGGATGACTGGGGAAAAACACAATAATTGGTATATGGACAAGTGAGGAATGACACAAAAACAGGTTTAAGGAAGGGTGAGGAATGACACAATAATGGTTATAAGGACAGGTGAGGAATGACACAGTATTGGGTTTAAGGACAGGTGAGGAATGACACAGAAATGGGTATAAGGACACATGAGAAATTACACAATAATGGGTATAAGGACAGGTGAGGTTGACACAATAATAGGTATAAGGATGGGTGAGGAATGACACAATAATAGGTATAAGGATGAGTGAGAAATGACACAATCATGGATATAAGGATGGATGAGGAATGACACAGTAATGGGTATAAGGACAGGTGGGGTATGACACAATAATAGGTATAAGGAAGGGTGAAGAATGACACAAAAATGGGCATAAGGACAGTTGAGGAATGGCCCAATAATGGGTATAAGGACTGGTGAGGAATGACTCAATGCATATAAGGATGGGTGAGGGATGACACAATAGTGTGTATAAGGACAGGAGATGAATGACACAATAATGGGTATAAAGACAGAAGAGAAATGGCATAATAATGGGTATAACAACAGGTCAGGAATGACTCGATAATGGGTATAAGGAAGGGTGAGGAATGACATAATAATGTGTATAAGGACAGGTGAAGAATTACACAATAATGTGTATAAGGACATGTGAGGAATGACACAATAATGGGTATAAGGACGGGTGAGGAATGACAGTAATGGGTATAAGGATGGGTGAGGAATGACACAATAATAGGTATAAGGACGGGTGAGTACTGACACACTAATGGGTATAAGGACAGGTGAGGAATGACACAGTAATGGCTATAAGATGGGAAAGGAATGACACAATAATGGGTATTAGGATAGGAGAGGAATGACACAATAACGGGTATAAGGACAGTTGAGGAATGGCACAATAATGGGTATAAGGACAGTTGAGGAATGGCACAATAATGGGTATAAGGACAGGTGAGGAATGACACAATAATGGGTATAAGGACAGTTGAGGATTGACACAATAATGGGTATTAGGACAGGTGAGGAATGACACAATAATGGGTATAAGGACAGTTGAGGAATGACACAATTATGGGTACAAGGACAAGTGAGGAATGACTCAATGCATATAAGGATGGGTGAGGGATGACACAGTAGTGTGCATAAGGGGAGATGAGGAATGACACAATAATGTGTATAAGGACAGGTGAGGAATGACACAGTAATGGGTATAAGGACAGGTGAGGAATGACACAATAATGGTTATAAGGACAGGTGAGGAATGACACAATAATGTGTAAAAAGACGGGTGAAGAATGGCACAATAATGGATTTAAGTATGGGTGAGTAATGACATAAATATGGGTATAAGGATGGATGAGGAATGACACAATAATGCTTATAAGGATGGGTGAGGAATGACACAATAATGGGTATAAGGATGGGTGAGGAATGACACAATAATGTGTATAAAGACAGGTGCAGAATGACATGATAATGGGTATATGGGCAAGTGTGGAATGACACAGTAATAGGTATTAGAATAGGTGAGGAATGACACAATAATAGGTATATGGACGGGTGAGGAATGACACAATAATGGGTTTATGGACGGGTGAGGAATGACACAATAATGTGTATAAGGACAGGTGCGGAATGACACCATAATGTGTATAAGGACCGATGAGGAATGACACATGATTGGGTATAAGGCGGGAGAGGAATGACACTATAATCGGTAGATGGACGGGTGTGGAATGACACAAGAACGGGTAGATGGACAGGTGAGGAATGACATAATAATGGGTATAAGAATGGGCGAGGAATGACACAAAAATGGGTATCAGGATGGGTTAGGAATGACGCAATATTGGGTTTAAGGATGGGTGTGGAATGACATAATAATGGGTATAAGGATGGGTGATGAATGACACAGTAATTGGTATAAGGATGGGTGAGGAATGACACAATATTGGGTATAAGGACAGTTGAGGAATGACACAATAATGGGTATAAGGACAGGGGATTAATGGCACAATATTGGCTGTAAGCACAGGTGAGGAATGACACAATAATGGGTATAAAGGCAGGTGAGAAATGACACAATAATGGGTATAAGGACAGGTGAGGAATGACACAATAATGAGTTTCAGGACAGGTGAGGAATGACACATGAATGGTTATAAGGACAGGAGAGGAATGACACTATAATGAGCATAAGGACACATGAGGAATGATACATGAATGGGTATTAGGACGGGTTAGGTATGACATAATAATGGGTATATGGACGGGTAAGGAATGACATAATAATGGGTATAAGGACAGGTGAGGAATGATACAATAATGGGTATAAGGACAAGTGAAGAATGAAACATTAATGGGTATCAGGATGGGTAAAGAATGGCACAATAATGGGTTTAGGGATGGTTAAGGAATGACACAATAATAGGTATAATGATGGGTGAAGAATGACACAGTAATGTGTATCAGGACGGGTTAGGAATGACACAATAATGGGTTTAAGGAAGGGTGAGGATTGACACAATAATGTGTATCTGGACAGGTGATGAATGACACAATAATGGGTATAAGGACTGGTGAGGAATGACACAGAAATGGGTATAAGGACATGTGAGAAATGACACAATAATGGGTTTAAGGACAGTTGAGGAATGACACAATAATGGGTATAAGGACAGTTGAGGAATGGCACAATAACGGGTATAAGGACAGTTGAGGAATGGCACAATAATGGGTATAAGGACAGTTGAGGAATGGCACAATAATGGGTATAAGGACAGGTGAGGAATGACACAATAATGGGTATAAGGACAGTTGAGGAATGACACAATAATTGGTATTAGGACAGGTGAGGAATGACACAATAATGGGTATAAGGACAGTTGAGGAATGACACAATTATGGGCACAAGGACAAGTGAGGAATGACTCAATGCATATAAGGATGGGTGAGGGATGACACAGTAGTGTGCATAAGGGGAGATGAGGAATGACACAATAATGTGTATAAGGACAGGTGAGGAATGACACAGTAATGGGTATAAGGACAGGTGAGGAATGAAACAATAATGGGTATAAGGACAGGTGAGGAATGACACAATAATGGTTATAAGGACAGGTGAGGAATGACACAATAATGTGTATAAAGACGGGTGAAGAATGACACAATAATGGGTTTAAGTATGAGTGAGTAATGACACAAATATGGGTATAAGGATGGATGAGGAATGACACATTAAAAGGTATAAGGACGGGTGTGGAATGATGCAATAATGCTTATAAGGATGGGTGAGGAATGACACAATAATGGGTATAAGGATGGGTGAGGAATGACACAATAATGTATATAAAGACAGGTGCAGAATGACACGATAATGGGTATATGGACAAGTGTGGAATGACACAGTAATGGGTATTAGAATAGGTGAGGAATGACACAATAATAGCTATATGGACGGGTGAGGAATGACACAATAATGGGTTTATGGACGGGTGAGGAATGACACAATAATGTGTATAAGGACAGGTGCGGAATGACACCATAATGTGTATAAGGACCGATGAGGAATGACACATGATTGGGTAAAAGGCGGGAGAGGAATGACACTATAATGGATAGATGGACGGGTGTGGAATGACACAAGAATGGGTAGATGGACAGGTGAGAAATGACATAATAATGGGTATAAGAATAGGTGAGGAATGACACAAAAATGGGTATCAGGATGGGTTAGGAATGATTCAATAATGGGTTTAAGGATGAGTGTGGAATGACATAATAATGGGTATAAGGACAGGTGAGGAATGACACAATAATGAGTATTAGGATGGGTGAGGAATGACACAATAATAGGTATAAGGAAAGGTGAGGAATGACACAATAATGGGTATAAGGACAGGGGATTAATAGCACAATAATGGCTGTAAGCACAGGTGAGGAATGACACAATAATGGGTATAAAGGAAGGTGAGGAATGACGCAACAATGGGTATAAGGACAGGAGAGGAATGACACAATAATGAATTTCAGGACAGGTGAGGAATGACACATGAATGGTTATAAGGACGGGAGAGGAATGACGCTATAATGAGCATAAGGACACATGAGGAATGATACATGAATGGGTATTAGGACGGGTTAGGTATGACATAATAATGGGTATATGGACGGGTAAGGAATGACATAATAATGGGTATAAGGACAGGTGAGGAATGATACAATAATGGGTATAAGGACAAGTGAAGAATGAAACATTAATGGGTATCAGGATGGGTAAAGAATGGCACAATAATGGGTTTAGGGATGGTTAAGGAATGACACAATAATAGGTATAATGATGGGTGAAGAATGACACAGTAATGTGTATCAGGACGGGTTAGGAATGACACAATAATGGGTATAAGGACAGGTGAGGAATGACACAGAAATGGGTATAAGGACATGTGAGAAATGACACAATAATGGGTTTAAGGACAATTGAGGAATGACACAATAATGGGTATAAGGACAGTTGAGGAATGGCACAATAACGGGTATAAGGACAGTTGAGGAATGGCACAATATTTGGTATAAGAATGGCAGAGGAATATCACAATAACAGGTATAAGGACAGGTGAGGAATGACACAATAATGGGTATGAGGCCGGGTTAGGAATGGCACATTAATGGTATAAGGACAGGTGAGGAATGACACAATAATGGGTATACTGACAGGTGAGGAAAGACACAATAATTTGTATAAGGATGTGTGAGGAATGACACAATAATGGGCATAAGGACAGGTAAAGAATGACACAATAATTGGTATGAGGACTGGTGATGAATGACACTATAATGGAAATAAGGACAGCAGGAGAGTAATGACAAAATAATGGGTATAAGGACGGGTGAGGAATGACACAATAATGGGCATATAGACAGGTGAGGAATGACACAATAATGGGTATAAGGAATGGTGAGGAATGACACAATAATGTGTATAAGGAGGACAGGTGAGGAATGACACAATAATGGGTATATGGACAGGTGAGGAATGACGCAAAAATGGGTTTAAGGAAGGGTGAGGAATGACACAATAATGTCTAAAAGGACGGGTGAGGAATGCTATAATAACAGGTATAAGACAGGTGAGGAATGACACAATAACAGGTATAAGGACCGGTGATGATTGACACAGTAATGGGCATAAGTACAGGTGAGGATTGACACAATAATGGGCATAAGTACAGCTGAGGAATGACATAATAATGGGTATAAGTATGGGTGAGGAATGACACATTAATGGGTATAAGGACAGGTGAGGAAAACACTATAATGGGTATAAGAATGGGTGAGGAATGACACAATAATGGGTATAATGATGGGTGAGGAATGACACAACAATGGGTATAAGGACGGGTAAGGAATGATATGATAATGGGTATAAGGATGGGTGAGGAATGACACAATAATGGGTATAAGGACAGGTGAGGAATGACACAATAATGAGTATAAGGACAGGTGAGGAATGACACAATAATGTGTATAAGGACAGGTGAGGAATGACACAATAATGGGTATAAGGACAGGTGATTAATGACACAATAATGGCTATAAGCACAGGTGAGGAATGACACAATAATAGGTATAAAGACAGGTGAGGAATGACATAATGTGTATAAGGATGGGTGAGGAATGGCACAATAATGGGTATAAGGACAAGTGAGGATTGCCACAATAATGCACTTGAGGACAGGTGAGGAATGACCCAATAATGGGTATATAGATGGGTGAGTTGTGACTTAACAATGAGTAAAAGGACTGGTGAGGAATGACACAATAATGGGTATAAGGACAGGTGAGGAATGACACAATAATGGGTTTTAGGATGGGTGAGGAATGATACAATAATGGGGATAAGCTTGGGTGAGGAATGACACAATAATTGCTATATGGACGCATGAGGAATGACACAATAATGGGTATAAGGACGGGAGAGGAATGACATAATAATTGGTATAAGGATGGTTAAAGAATGACACATAAGGGGTATAATGACGGGTGAGGAATAACACAATAATGGCTATATGGATGCGTGAGGAATGACACAATAATGGCTATATGGACGCATGAGGAATGACACAATAATGGGTATAAGGACGGGAGAGGAATGACATAATAATTGGTATACGGATGGTTAAGGAATGACACATAATGGGTATAATGACGGGGGAGGAATGACACAATAATGGGTATAAGGACGGTGAAAAATGACACAATAATGGGTATAAGGACAGCGAGGAATGACACAATAATGGGTATAATGACAGGTGAGGAATGACACAATAATGGGTATATTGACAGGTGAGAAATGACACAATAATGGGTATAAGGATGAGTGAGGAATGACACGATAATTGCTATAAGGATGGGTGAGGAATGACACATGAATGGGGATAAGGATGGGTGAGTAATGACACAATAATGCGTATAAAGACAGATGAGTAATGACAAAATAATTGGTATAAGGATGGGTGAGAAATAACAGTATAATGGGTATAAGGATGGGTGAGGAATGACACAATAATGGGTATAAGTACAAGTGAGGAATGATACAATATTTGGTATAAGAATGGCAGAGGAATAACACAATAACAGGTATAAGGACAGGTGAGGAATGACACAATAATGGGTATGAGGCCGGGTTAGGAATGGCACATTAATGGTATAAGGACAGGTGAGGAATGACACAATAATGGGTATACTGACAGGTGAGGAATGACACAATAATTTGTATAAGGATGTGTAAGGAATGACACAATAATGGGCATAAGGACAGGTAAAGAATGACGCAATAATTGGTATGAGGACTGGTGATGAATGACACTATAATGGAAATAAGGACAGCAGGAGAGTAATGACAAAATAATGGGTATAAGGACGGGTGAGGAATGACACAATAATGGGCATATAGACAGGTGAGAAATGACACAATAATGGGTATAAGGACTGGTGAGGAATGACACAATAATGTGTATAAGGAGGACAGGTGAGGAATGACACAATAATGGGTATATGGACAGGTGAGGAATGACACAAAAATGGGTTTAAGGAAGGGTGAGGAATGACACAATAATGTCTAAAAGGACGGGTGAGGAATGCTATGATAACAGATATAAGACGGGTGAGGAATGACACAATAATAGGTATAAGGACCGGTGATGATTGACACAGTAATGGGCATAAGTACAGGTGAGGAATGACACAATAATGGGCATAAGTACAGCTGAGGAATGACATAATAATGGGTATAAGTATGGGTGAGGAATGACACATTAATGGGTATAAGGACAGGTGAGGAATAACACAATAATGGGTATAAGAATGGGTGAGGAATGACACAATAATGCGTATAATGATGGGTGAGGAATGACACAATAATGGGTATAAGGACAGGTAAGGAATGATATGATAATGGGTATAAGGATGGGTGAGGAATGACACAATAATGGGTATAAGGACAGGTGAGGAATGACACAATAATGAGTATAAGGACAGGTGACGAATGACACAATAATGTGTATAAGGACAGGTGAGGAATGACACAGTAATGGGTATGACAGGTGAGGAATGACACAATAATGGGTATAAGGACAGTTGAGGAATGATACAATAATAGGTATAAGGATGGGTGATGAATGACACAATAATGGTTATAAGGACTGGGGAAGAATGACACAATAATGGGTATAAGGACAGGTGAGGAATGACGCAATAATGGTTATAAGGATGGGTGAGTAATTAAACTATAATGGCTATAAGAACAGGTGAGGAATGACACAATAATGGGTATAACGATGGGTGAGGAATGACAATAATAATGACAAAAATGAGTTTAAGGAAGGGTAGGGAATGACACAACAATGTGTATAAGGACGGGTGAGGAATGACATAATAATGGGTATAAGGATGGGTGAGGAATGACACAATAATAAGTATAAGGACAGGTGAGGAATGACGCAATAATGTGTATAAGGACAGGTGAGGAATGACACAGTAATGGGTATAAGGACAGGTGAGGAATGACACAATAATGGGTATAATGATGGGTGAGGAATGACACAATGATGGGTATAAGGACGGGTAAGGAATGATATGATAATGGGTATAAGGATGGGTGAGGAATGACACAATAATGGGTATAAGGACAGTTGAGGATTGACACAGTAATGTGCATAAAGAGCTGAAGAATGACATGGCAATAGGTATAAGGAGAGCTGAGGAAAGACACATTAATTGATATAAGGACGGAGGAGGAATGTCACAGTAATGCGTAGGAATGATCCAATGATGGATATAAGGAAGGGTGAGCAATGATACAATAATGTGTATAAGGAGAGGTGAGGAATGACATGATAATGGGTACAAGGACAGGTGACGAATGACACAATAATGGGTGTAAGGACGTTTGAGGAATGACACAATAATGGGTATAAGTCAGTTGAAGAATGACAAAATAATGGATATAAGTATGGGTGAGGACTGACACAGTAATGGGCATAAGGACTGGTGAAGAATGACACAATAACTGGTATAAAGATGGGTGAGGAATGACACTATAATGGGAATAAGGACGAGTGAGGAATGACACAAAAATCTGTATAAGGACGATAGAGGAATGACACAATAATGGGTATAAGGACAGGTGAGGAATGGCACAATAATGGGTATAAGGAAGGGTGAGGAATGACACAATAATATGTATAAGGACGGGTGTGGAATGATACAATAATGGGTATAAGGACGAGTGAGGAATAACACAATAATGGGTATAAGGACAGGTGAGGAATGACACAATAATCTGTATAAGGACAGGGGATTAATGACACAATAACGGCTATAAGCACAGATGAGGCATGACACAATAATCGGCATAAAGACAGGTGAGGAGTGACACAACAATGGATATATGGACTGGTGAGGAATGACACAATAATTGGTGTAAGGACGGGTGAGGAATGACACAGTAATGGGTATAAGGATGGGTGAGGAATGACACAATGATGCGTTTAAGGACAGGTGAGGAATGACACATGAATGGTTATATGGACGGGAGAGGAATGACAATATAATGGGTATAAGAATGGGTGAGGAATGACACAATAATGGGTATAAGGATGACTGAGGAAAGACAATAATTGGTATATGGACAAGTGAGGAATGACACAAAAATGGTTTTAAGGAGGGGTGAGGAACGACACAATAATGGATACCAGGACGGGTAAAGAATGGCGCAATAATGGGTATAGGGATTGTTAAGGAATAACAAAATAATAGGTATAATGATGGGTGAGGAATGACACAGTAATGTGTATCAGGATGGGTGAGGAATGACACAATAATGGGTTTAAGGAAGGGTGAGGAATGACACAATAATGTGTAGAATGATGGGTAAGGAATGACATAATAATGGGTATAAGAACGGGTGAGGAATGACACAAGAATGGGTATAAGGATGACTGGGGAAAAACACAATAATTGGTATATGGACAAGTGAGGAATGACACAAAAACAGGTTTAAGGAAGGGTGAGGAATGACACAATAATGGTTATAAGGACAGGTGAGGAATGACACAGTATTGGGTTTAAGGACAGGTGAGGAATGACACAGAAATGGGTATAAGGACACGTGAGAAATTACACAATAATGGGTATAAGGACAGGTGAGGTTGACACAATAATAGGTATAAGGATGGGTGAGGAATGACACAATAATAGGTATAAGGATGAGTGAGAAATGACACAATCATGGATATAAGGATGGATGAGGAATGACACAGTAATGGGTATAAGGACAGGAGGGGTATGACACAATAATAGGTATAAGGAAGGGTGAAGAATGACACAAAAATGGGCATAAGGACAGTTGAGGAATGGCCCAATAATGGGTATAAGGACTGGTGAGGAATGACTCAATGCATATAAGGATGGGTGAGGGATGACACAATAGTGTGTATAAGGACAGGTGATGAATGACACAATAATGGGTATAAAGACAGAAGAGAAATGACATAATAATGGGTATAACAACACATCAGGAATGACTCGATAATGGGTATAAGGAATGGTGAGGAATGACACAATAATGCATATAAGGATGGGTGAAGAATGACACAATAATTTGTATAAGGATGGAGAGGAGTGACACAATAATGTGGATAAGGACAGGTAAGGAATGATACAATAATGGGTATAAGGAAGGGTGAGGAATGACACAATAATGGGTATATGGACAGATGAGGAATGACTCAATAATGGGTATAAGGACAGGTGAGGAATGACTCAATAATGCTGATAAGGTAGGGTGAGGAATGACATAATAATGTGTATAAGGACAGGTTAAGAATTACACAATAATGTGTATAAGGACATGTGAGGAATGACACAATAATGGGTATAAGGACGGGTGAGGAATGACAGTAATGGGTATAAGGACGGGTGAGGAATGACACAATAATAGGTATAAGGACGGGTGAGTACTGACACACTAATGGGTATAAGGACAGGTGAGGAATGACACAGTAATGGCTATAAGACGGGAAAGGAATGACACAATAATGGGTATTAGGATAGGTGAGGAATGACACAATAACGGGTATAAGGACAGTTGAGGAATGGCACAATAATGGGTATAAGGACAGTTGAGGAATGACACAATAATGGGTATTAGGACAGGTGAGGAATGACACAATAATGAGTTTCAGGACAGGTGAGGAATGACACATGAATGGTTATAAGGACGGGAGAGGAATGACACTATAATGAGCATAAGGACACATGAGGAATGATACATGAATGGGTATTAGGACGGGTTAGGTATGACATAATAATGGGTATATGGACGGGTAAGGAATGACATAATAATGGGTATAAGGACAGGTGAGGAATGATACAATAATGGGTATAAGGACAAGTGAAGAATGAAACATTAATGGGTATCAGGATGGGTAAAGAATGGCACAATAATGGGTTTAGGGATGGTTAAGGAATGACACAATAATAGGTATAATGATGGGTGAAGAATGACACAGTAATGTGTATCAGGACGGGTTAGGAATGACACAATAATGGGTTTAAGGAAGGGTGAGGAGTGGCACAATAATGTGTATCAGGACAGGTGATGAATGACACAATAATGGGTATAAGGGCTGGTGAGGAATGACACAGAAATGGGTATAAGGACATGTGAGAAATGACACAATAATGGGTTTAAGGACAGTTGAGGAATGACACAATAATGGGTATAAGGACAGTTGAGGAATGGCACGATAACGGGTATAAGGACAGTTGAGGAATGGCACAATAATGGGTATAAGGACAGTTGAGGAATGGCACAATAATGGGTATAAGGACAGGTGAGGAATGACACAATAATGGGTATAAGGACAGTTGAGGAATGACACAATAATGGGTATTAAGACAGGTGAGGAATGACACAATAATGGGTATAAGGACAGTTGAGGAATGACACAATTATGGGTACAAGGACAAGTGAGGAATGACTCAATGCATATAAGGATGGGTGAGGGATGACACAGTAGTGTGCATAAGGGGAGATGAGGAATGGCACAATAATGTGTATAAGTACAGGTGAGGAATGACACAGTAATGGGTATAAGGACAGGTGAGGAATGACACAATAATGGTTATAAGGACAGGTGAGGAATGACACAATAATGTGTATAAAGACGGGTGAAGAATGACACAATAATGGGTTTAAGTATGAGTGAGTAATGACACAAATATGGGTATAAGGATGGATGAGGAATGACACATTAAAAGGTATAAGGACTGGTGTGGAATGACGCAATAATGCTTATAAGAATGGGTGAGGAATGACACAATAATGGGTATAAGGATGGGTGAGGAATGACACAATAATGTGTATAAAGACAGGTGCAGAATGACATGATAATGGGTATATGGGCAAGTGTGGAATGACACAGTAATGGGTATTAGAATAGGTGAGGAATGACACAATAATAGGTATATGGACGGGTGAGGAATGACACAATAATGGGTTTATGGACGTGTGAGGAATGACACAATAATGTGTATAAGGACAGGTGCGGAATGACACCATAATGTGTATAAGGACCGATGAGGAATGACACATGATTGGCTATAATGTGGGAGAGGAATGACACTATAATCGGTAGATGGACGGGTGTAGAATGACACAAGAACGGGTAGATGGACAGGTGAGGAATGACATAATAATTGGTATAAGAATGAGTGAGGAATGACACAAAAATGGGTATAAGGACAGGGGATTAATGGCACAATATTGGCTGTAAGCACAGGTGAGGAATGACACAATAATGAGTATAAAGGTAGGTGAGAAATGACACAATAATGGGTATAAGGACAGATGAGGAATGACACATGAATGGTTATAAGGACGGGAGAGGAATGACACTATAATGAGCATAAGGACACATGAGGAATGATACATGAATGGGTATTAAGACGGGTTAGGTATGACATAATAATGGGTATATGGACGGGTAAGGAATGACATAATAATGGGTATAAGGACAGGTGAGGAATGATACAATAATGGGTATAAGGACAAGTGAAGAATGAAACATTAATGGGTATCAGGATGGGTAAAGAATGGCACAATAATGGGTTTAGGGATGGTTAAGGAATGACACAATAATAGGTATAATGATGGGTGAAGAATGACACAGTAATGTGCATCAGGACGGGTTAGGAATGACACAATAGTGGGTTTAAGGAAGGGTGAGGAGTGACACAATAATGTGTATCAGGACAGGTGATGAATGACACAATAATGGGTATAAGGACTGGTGAGGAAAAACACAGAAATGGGTATAAGGACATGTGAGAAATGACACAATAATGGGTTTAAGGACAGTTGAGGAATGACACAATAATGGGTATAAGGACAGCTGAGGAATGGCACAATAACGGGTATAAGGACAGTTGAGGAATGGCGCAATAATGGGTATAAGGACAGTTGAGGAATGGCACAATAATGGGTATAAGGACAGGTGAGGAATGACACAATAATGGGTATAAGGACAGTTGAGGAATGACACAATAATGGGTATTAGGACAGGTGAGGAATGACACAATAATGGGTATAAGGACAGTTGAGGAATGACACAATTATGGGTACAAGGACAAGTGAGGAATGACTCAATGCATATAAGGATGGGTGAGGGATGACACAGTAGTGTGCATCAGGGGAGATGAGGAATGACACAATAATGTGTATAAGGACAGGTGAGGAATGACACAGTAATGGGTATAAGGACAGGTGAGGAATGACACAATAATGGTTATAAGGACAGGTGAGGAATGACACAATAATGTGTATAAAGACGGGTGAAGAATGACACAATAATGGGTTTAAGTATGAGTGAGTAATGACACAAATATGGGTATAAGGATGGATGAGGAATGACACATTAAAAGGTATAAGGACGGGTGTGGAATGATGCAATAATGCTTATAAGGATGGGTGAGGAATGACACAATAATGGGTTTAAGGATGGGTGTGGAATGACATAATAATGGGTTTAAGGATGGGTGATGAATGACACAGTAATTGGTATAAGGACGGGTGAGGAATGACACAATAATGGGTATAAGGACAGGTGAGGAATGACACAATAATGAGTATTAGGATGGGTGAGGAATGACACAATAATAGGTATAAGGAAAGGTGAGGAATGACACAATAATGGGTATAAGGACAGGGGATTAATGGCACAATATTGGCTGTAAGCACAGGTGAGGAATGACACAATAATGAGTATAAAGGTAGGTGAGAAATGACACAATAATGGGTATAAGGACAGGTGAGGAATGACACAATAATGAGTTTCAGGACAGGTGAGGAATGACACATGAATGGTTATAAGGACGGGAGAGGAATGACACTATAATGAGCATAAGGACACATGAGGAATGATACATGAATGGGTATTAGGACGGGTTAGGTATGACATAATAATGGGTATATGGACGGGTAAGGAATGACATAATAATGGGTATAAGGACAGGTGAGGAATGATACAATAATGGGTATAAGGACAAGTGAAGAATGAAACATTAATGGGTATCAGGATGGGTAAAGAATGGCACAATAATGGGTTTAGGGATGGTTAAGGAATGACACAATAATAGGTATAATGATGGGTGAAGAATGACACAGTAATGTGTATCAGGACGGGTTAGGAATGACACAATAATGGGTTTAAGGAAGGGTGAGGAGTGACACAATAATGTGTATCAGGACAGGTGATGAATGACACAATAATGGGTATAAGGACTGGTGAGGAATGACACAGAAATGGGTATAAGGACATGTGAGAAATGACACAATAATGGGTTTAAGGACAGTTGAGGAATGACACAATAATGGGTATAAGGACAGTTGAGGAATGGCACAATAACGGGTATAAGGACAGTTGAGGAATGGCACAATAATGGGTATAAGGACAGTTGAGGAATGGCACAATAATGGGTATAAGGACAGGTGAGGAATGACACAATAATGGGTATAAGGACAGTTGAGGAATGACACAATAATGGGTATTAGGACAGGTGAGGAATGACACAATAATGGGTATAAGGACAGTTGAGGAATGACACAATTATGGGTACAAGGACAAGTGAGGAATGACTCAATGCATATAAGGATGGGTGAGGGATGACACAGTAGTGTGCATAAGGGGAGATGAGGAATGACACAATAATGTGTATAAGGACAGGTGAGGAATGACACAGTAATGGGTATAAGGACAGGTGAGGAATGATACAATAATGGTTATAAGGACAGGTGAGGAATGACACAATAATGTGTATAAAGACGGGTGAAGAATGACACAATAATGGGTTTAAGTATGAGTGAGTAATGACACAAATATGGGTATAAGGATGGATGAGGAATGGCACATTAAAAGGTATAAGGACGGGTGTGGAATGATGCAATAATGCTTATAAGGATGGGTGAGGAATGACACAATAATGGGTATAAGGATGGGTGAGGAATGACACAATAATGTGTATAACGACAGGTGCAGAATGACATGATAATGGGTATATGGGCAAGTGTGGAATGACACAGTAATGGGTATTAGAATAGGTGAGGAATGACACAATAATGTGTATAAAGACGCGTGAAGAATGACACAATAATGGGTTTAAGTATGAGTGAGTAATGACACAAATATGGGTATAAGGATGGATGAGGAATGACACATTAAAAGGTATAAGGACGGGTGTGGAATGATGCAATAATGCTTATAAGAATGGGTGAGGAATGACACAATAATGGGTATAAGGATGGGTGAGGAATGACACAATAATGTATATAAAGACAGGTGCAGAATGACATGATAATGGGTATATGGACAAGTGTGGAATGACACAGTAATGGGTATTAGAATAGGTGAGGAATGACACAATAATAGCTATATGGACGGGTGAGGAATGACACAATAATGGGTTTGTGGATGGGTGAGGAATGACACAATAATGTGTATAAGGACAGGTGCGGAATGACACCATAATGTGTATAAGGACCGATGAGGAATGACACATGATTGGGTAAAAGGCGGGAGAGGAATGACACTATAATGGATAGATGGACGGGTGTGGAATGACACAAGAACGGGTAGATGGACAGGTGAGGAATGACATAATAATGGGTATAAGAATAGGTGAGGAATGACACAAAAATGGGTATCAGGATGGGTTAGGAATGACGATATAATGGGTATAAGGATGGGTGATGAATGACACAGTAGTTGGTATAAGGACGGGTGAGGAATGACACAATAATGGGTATAAGGACAGGTGAGGAATGACACAATAATGGGTATTAGGATGGGTGAGGAATGACACAATAATAGGTCTAAGGAAAGATGAGGAATGACACAATAATGGGTATAAGGGCGGGATTAATGACACAATAATGGGTGTAAGCACAGGTGAGGAATGACACAATAATGGGTATAAGGACAGGGAATTAATGGCACAATAATGGCTGTAAGCACAGGTGAGGAATGACACAATAATGGGTATAAAGGAAGGTGAGGAATGACGCAATAATGGGTATAAGGACAGGAGAGGAATGACACAATATTGAATTTCAGGACAGGTGAGGAATGACACATGAATGGTTATAAGGACGGGAGAGGAATGACACTATAATGAGCATAAGGACACATGAGGAATGATACATGAATGGGTATTAGGACGGGTTAGGTATGACATAATAATGGGTATATGGACGGGTAAGGAATGACACAATAATGGGTATAAGGACAGTTGAGGAATGACACAATAATGGGTATTAGGACAGGTGAGGAATGACACAATAATGAGTTTCAGGACAGGTGAGGAATGACACATGAATGGTTATAAGGACGGGAGAGGAATGACACTATAATGAGCATAAGGACACATGAGGAATGATACATGAATGGGTATTAGGACGGGTTAGGTATGACATAATAATGGGTATATGGACGGGTAAGGAATGACATAATAATGGGTATAAGGACAGGTGAGGAATGATACAATAATGGGTATAAGGACAAGTGAAGAATGAAACATTAATGGGTATCAGGATGGGTAAAGAATGGCACAATAATGGGTTTAGGGATGGTTAAGGAATGACACAATAATAGGTATAATGATGGGTGAAGAATGACACAGTAATGTGTATCAGGACGGGTTAGGAATGACACAATAATGGGTATAAGGACAGGTGAGGAATGACACAGAAATGGGTATAAGGACATGTGAGAAATGACACAATAATGGGTTTAAGGACAGTTGAGGAATGACACAATAATGGGTATAAGGACAGTTGAGGAATGGCACAATAACGGGTATAAGGACAGTTGAGGAATGGCACAATAATGGGTATAAGGACAGTTGAGGAATGGCACAATAATGGGTATAAGGACAGGTGAGGAATGACACAATAATAGGTATAAGGACAGGTGAGGAATGACACAATAATGGGTATATGGACAGTTGAGGAATGACACAATTATGGGTACAAGGACAAGTGAGGAATGACTCAATGCATATAAGAATGGGTGAGGGATGACACAGTAGTGTGCATAAGGGGAGATGAGGAATGACACAATAATGTGTATAAGGACAGTTGAGGAATGACACAATAATGGGTATTAGGACAGGTGAGGAATGACACAATAATGGGTATAAGGACAGTTGAGGAATGACACAATTATGGGTACAAGGACAAGTGAGGAATGACTCAATGCATATAAGAATGGGTGAGGGATGACACAGTAGTGTGCATAAGGGGAGATGAGGAATGGCACAATAATGTGTATAAGGACAGGTGAGGAATGACACAGTAATGGGTATAAGGACAGGTGAGGAATGAAACAATAATGGTTATAAGGACAGGTGAGGAATGACACAATAATGGGTATAAGGACAGGTGAGGAATGACACAGTAATGGGTATAAGGACAGGTGAGGAATGACACAGTAATGGGTATAAAGACAGGAGAGACATGGCACAATAACTGGTGTAACAACAGGTCAGGAATGACACAATAATGCATATAAGGATGGGTGAAGAATGACACAATAATTGTATAAGGATGGGGAGAAGTGGCACAATAATGGGTATAAGAACACGTGAGGAATGGCACAATAATAGGTATAAGGAAGGGTGAGGAATGACACAATAATGGGCATAAGGACAGGTGAGGAATGACTCAATAATGGGTATAAGGACAGGTGAGGAATGACTCAATAATGCCGATAAGGACGGGTGAGGAATGACATAATAATGGGTATAAGGACAGGTGAGGAATGACATAATAATGTGTATAAGGACAGGTGAAGAATTACATAATAATGTGTATAAAGACATGTGAGGAATGACACAATAATGGCTATAAGGACGGGTGAGGAATGACACAATAATGGGTATAAGGATGGGTGAATACTGACACACTAATGGGTATAAGGACAGGTGAGGAATGACAAAGTAATGGCTATAAGACAGGAAAGGAATGACACAATAATGGGTCTTAGGACAGGTGAGGAATGACACTACAATGAGTATAAGGATAGGTGAGGAATGACACAGTAATGGGTATAAGGATAGGTGAGGAATGACACAGTAATGGGTGCGGAATGACACAATAATGGGTATAAGGATGCTTGAGGAATGACACAATAATGTGTATAAGGACAGGTGAGGAATGACACGATAATAGGAATAAGGACGGGTGAGGAGTGACACTATAATGGGTATAAGCATAGCTCAGAATAACACATTAATGGGTATAAGGACAGGTGAGGAATGACACAATAATGGGAATAAGGATAGGTGAGGAATGACACAGTAATGGCTATAAGGACGGGTAAGGAATGACACAATAATGGGTATAAGGGCCGGTGAAGAATGACACAATAATGGGAATTAGCACAGGTTAGGAATGACACAGTAATGGGTATAAGGACAGGTGAGGAATGACACAGTAATGGGTATAAGAACAGGTAAGGAATGACACAGTAATGGGTGAGGAGTTACGCAATAGTGGGTATCAGAAAAGGTGAGGAATAACACAATAATGTGTATAATGATGGGTGAGGAATGACACGATAATGTTTATAAGGACAGGTGAGGAAGGCCTGTCAAGCTAGCCCACTGTCTAACCTGTAAGAAGTCAATCACTTCTGTGGCTGATGTCATGCATGGGTTCCACCTCTGGTTGTCCAGTAGCTGGGAATAGCTAACTACTTCACTCCATAAGCCATTCATGGAGGTGCTCCAGGGTGACAATGTGGACACCTAGCTGTCTGTCCACCTTGGTCCTCACAGCCATAGCACCCTATGCAGGGAGACCAACTTGAGTTCCTCCACTCACAGAGGAACAGCCTTCATGCCCTTCAGGGAAATGGCAAGAGAGACCACAAGTGAGCCCTCCTTGCCATTTTGCATGATGTAACCTTTGTCACCTTCTGTAGAGGATGACATTGGGGCTGCTGTGAATCCAGTAGTTGGTGCAGTGGCCAGTGCCTCATCTCTGCCTGTACCACAGTGAATCCTGCAGAAAAATAAATTAAATGGGGAGAAATAAAACAGTAAAACAAAATAATAACAAAGAAATGTAATGCAAAAAAGACACAAATACTATTATTTTATTTTATTTTTTATTTTACATTTGTTGACCGGGATAGTCCGACTGGATGCATGTCCATTTTCAGCGGAGGCCCGGGGAGAAAAGCTCCAAGGGTAAGCAGATACAGCATTACATAATACCAGCATTACATATTACAAACAGACTATTTACAGAAATTGCATAAGTAAGCAAGTTAAACAAGTTCCACAGGTTACAGTTAATCCTGAGCACAAGTCAGGATTAAATTAAATTACACAGTAAACTGGTTAACAGATTTTTACACATTCTAGAGAGAGTTAGCCAGGCTTGATACATTGACATAGCCAGTTAAGTGACAAATGTTGTTTGAGTCTAGTTTTAAATTGACCTAAGGTGGAAAGTAAGGTAATATCAGCTGGAAGAGAATTCCAGGATCTACTTACAGAGTTTGTAAAGAGAGAATCACCGGCTGTGTTATTAATTTTGCTAGTCTGAATTAGTAGTTTGTTAGAGGATCGAAGCAGTCTAGGATTGTTATAGGGAGTGATAATATTTTTAAGTGCAGGAGTATTGTCCGGATTATAGAGGATTTTATAGGCCATACTCAGTTGGTTATACTGGATTAGGCTGGGTAGTTCAAGCCACCCAAGCTGATTTAGATTGATGCAATGATGTGTCCTAAAAGGCAGCCCAGTGGCAAACCTGGCAATGTGGTTGTAGCAAATTGAGAGTTTGTTAAGGACAGTCTTGTTTAAATTCGAGAGTAGAGGGGATGCATACAGAAGTGTTGAAAGAAGGTGAGAGCGAGCTATGGCAATTTTAGCTGGAAGGGTCAGAAAGGCTTTTATTCTGTAAAGTGACCCTAGTTTTTATTGATGGTTTTGATAGTTTGGTTAACATGTAGGTCAACTTTTAGATTATTGTCTATGATGACACCTAATAGTTTTGTAGATGGGTCAGGGGAGATTATTGTGCCATCATTTGATTTTATGGTAAAGGTGAAAGCAGTAGACCTACGTGTTGGTGAAAATAACAGCATTTTAGTTTTTTGGAGATTTAGGATCAGACGATGTTCAGAAAGCCAGTTTTCTATTGTATTAAAGGTGGTCTGGGTAGCTAACCATAACTCTACTGGAGATGTGGCTGAACAAATCAGAGTAGAGTCATCAGCATATTGGGTACAGCTGACTTTTGGGATGACAGTATAAAGGTAGTTAATGAAGATGGTGAACAGCAAGGGCCCTAGTATAGAGCCTTGTGGTACTCCAAGGGTGTTAGGTAGAAGGTTAGAGAGTTTGTTCTGCCAGAGGACAGCCTGCTGTCGACCATTCAGGTAGGATTGAAACCATTGAAGGGCTCCAGTATCTAGACAGAATGTTTGCAGGGTGTGGATAAAAAGTTGGTGATCAACCATATTGAATGCCTTGGAAAAATCCAAGAAGAGGGCTGAGGATATATAATTATTGTTGCGATTATGGTTTATGGTGTTGGTAAAGGCTAGGAGGGCTGAAGTAGTGCTGTGATGAGGACGGACGCCATGCTGAGTGTCTGCCATAAGGTGATTCTGGATTAGGTGGTGCATGAGTTGTCTATGAATACATTTTTCCATAATCTTTGCAAGTGGAGAGAGTATAGCTATTGGCCTATAATTGTAGACTTCACTAGAGCTGCCTCCTTTGTGAAGTGGGATTACATAGGATATTTTCCAGATGGTGGGAATTTTAGCTTCTACTATGGTTTGATTGATTAGTATTGAGACGGGGTAAGCAATAGCATCAGCTGATTTTTGTAGGTACTCGGCAGGGAGTTGATCAGCAGAAAGTGTAGTGGGTTTTAATTTTTTGATCAAGGTACGGATAAGTGAAGTGGTGACTGGTTGGAAGCTGAAAGCGAGTAGGTTTCTAGGGGTGCTACTTTCAGGACCAGGGGAGCTAGGAGGTAGTTGGCTAGCTAGGGCTTGAATTGTCTCAGTAAAGAATTGGTTAAAACTATCAGAAACATCTTCAGGGGTTTTATCAATAGTAGCAGCAGGGATTGGGGTTGAAGTTTGTCCAGGATGTAGTAGATTATTTAAACCTCCCCAAAACTTCTGAGGGTTATTTTGATTTACTGTCTGTAAATTACAGTAGTATTGTTTTTTTGTCTTGTAAAATTGATTTTTTTGGTTTCGTTCCTGGATTGCCTGTATTAAATGTAATCTTGAGGGTCTTTAGAAGAATGCCATAAAGCCCATGCTTTGTTTCTAAGGGTAATTTTGACTTTAGACTCTTTAGAAAGCCATGGCGCAGTTTTTGCCTTGGTTCTCTTTGAATGAACAGGTGCATGCAAATCAAGGATCTCAAGGAATTTGTTGTTAAAGTATGCTACTGCTTCCTCTAAGGGGAGGTGTTTTAGAATAGACCAATTACATAAGTTTAGTTCTTGTTGGAATTTGGGCAGGGTCAAAGTTTTTATTGTTTCTAACCTTTCTGAGTAAGGGTTGTTGGGAATTAATGGTTTTGTGCTTAATTACATATGTGAGAAGGTGATCGCTTAGGCCATCAAGGAGGGTACCAGAGGTGTACAGTTGGGGGTGACTATTTATGAGTACCCAGTCAAGTATACTTTCTTTTTGGTTGGGTTTACCTATCCTGGTAGGGGTGGATATAATTTGTGTAAATGCATGCAGATTAATATGGGTGGTAGAGGATTCTGAGGAACAGGTGCCCCAGTCTATGTTAAAGTCTCCAAGTAGTAGGGTTTATTGGGGGTAGTGACATGATAGCCAGTGCAGGATATCTTCAAATGTAGATATATTGTTACCTGGGGGAATGTACATACAGATGATATTAATGCATTTATTTTTATTAAGTTGCAATTTGGTGGCAAGAATCTCTGAGTTATTAATCTGAGGTGGTTGTATTACATTTATGGTGACATTCAACTCAGATTTATAGAGTACAGCTACCCCACCCCCCTTCCTCAAAGCACGATCCAGCCTGTGTATGTTGTACCCAGGTGTTAACACTTCATTGTCTTTAGTGTTAGGTTTTAACCAGGTTTCAGATAAACAGAGAATCTCAGGGGAGTGGACTTCCAGAAGTGCATGCAATTCATGTACCTTGTTATTAATGCTTCTAATATTGAGATGACAGACTAGGAGAGAGTTAGTTGGCCTATTAATTGTAGGTTTGTAGCTTAGATTGCAAGTAGAGGGGGTATGTGTATCTGAAGTGAGTGGGCCAGGGTTGGGGTGAATATCACCACCAAGTATTAGGTTGAGTCTATACTTGGTGATGAACTTCAGGAATTTGTTTATTAGTTTGTGGTAGTGTTTGGATCTAGAGCTAATGTGCCTGGGGTTGAGATGTTGATAGACTGAACAAGATGTTGGATCTGGTACTGTAAGTATGGTTGAAGGTGGAAGGATTTACAACTGGGGTGATAGTATGGCCTTTTGGGACCTGAAATCCCGTGAGAAACCGGTTTTCATACAAGGTAAGGAGGTATGGTGTGAACACGAGGGGTAGTAAAGAGGAGTATATCATTATCTGTGATTCAGCTAGTGAGTTAAGGAACTGTTTTACCTGGTGATGCAACACCAGAAGATAGAGTGGTTAGGTAAAGGTACTGGAAGGGGGATGGGAGAATGCCAGATGAAAGCTAATAGGTGCTATTAAAATGTAGGTAGTAGAATGGGGGTAGGTGGAATTATCCCAGATGAAAGCAGATAGGATCCAGAAAGTGGGGGAGTGGCTATAGTACTATAAATTTAGAGGTACTGGGGGTGGGAGGAAATTGGGGGCAGGGAGAGGAGCGAAGAGAGCCCGAGCGTAGCGAGGGCAAACGTAGCGGGGCTATTGCAGTTTACAAGGTTTCCTAAGGTGTCCTAAAGTTATAAGGTAAGTAATACAGCTCTTAATGTAAGAGTCAATTTACTTAAGTTACAGGGGAAGGAGGCAACCACTCATGTAGAAAAAAAGAGCCCTATTATTCTGTTATATACAGCACTGCTTATCACAATATTACATTAAATAGAAGCAAAACAAAGCAAAACAAATTATTACAATATGGAAAAATATGAAAACAGCATAAATGCTATCAGTCATATATTGAACCAGTCATTTAAAATATGATATCAAATGAAGAAAAATAAAATAGTTAAGCAATATAATAAAACAGAAATGAAAAACAAGACACAGATACAGCTGTTCAGCTTATTAAAACATTATTTTATATTGTATTGTGTTATATTATTTATATTATATTAAACTTGCCTCTGGGAAATGGACTATGTGAGTGGATATATTATATTATATTATATTATAATTAGTATATTATATTATGTTACACTTAATGCTGGGACATGGACTATGTGAGTGACTATGTCAGTGGTTATATTATATTATATTATATTATATTATATTATATTATATTATATTATACCTCTGGAAATGGATGTGAGTGAAATGCCCATATAGTATTGGTTCTGGCCTCTGCTGGCCATGGAAAACAAATATGGTCTTCCACATGTAGCAGCATCACACGAAGGACGTAGTGTAGGATTACAGTTCCCCCATCACATGCTGAAAGGTCCACATAGCAAAAACAGTTAATGCTACCCAAACCTGTCAGACTCTTGTGTCATGCCTACTCTTAATTTTATTTCTTAATTTTCACTTTTCCCCACAGCTTAGATTTCTTATCAGTTGTAGATATACCAGTCGCCTATGAGCAACACTGATATGGTGAGGAAAAGGCATACAGCTATATCCTTCTCTGGCTTGTGGTTGATTGCAGTCAAGTTTGGGTGTACTGCATATATCAATATCATATTCTGTAATTAAGAGTGTGCGTGTGTGTGTGTGTGTGTGTGTGTGTGTGTGTGTGTGTGTGTGTGTGTGTGTGTATACGTGTGTGTGTACATGTATGTGCATCTGCTCTTGTGTGTGACTGTGTGCATGAGTGCATGCATATGGCAAGTTCCTTCTGTATAAAAATGATTGCAAAAAGCAATAAAGATCTAACAAATCCGAATGTACAAATATCCCATTTTTACACAGAAAATGCAAACTGTAGTTTGCGAAATGAATAATAGCAAACTGAGTGTATTAATATACATCTAAAATATACACAGATCAGCTTTCTAAATCATCCTTTTCTTACTATTAAAAACAAATGCAGTACAAATAAATGACACTGCTAAAAAAGGAGGGCTACTCCTTTCATAAAAGGAATCCTTTTTCATTTGAGCTAATGCTGTGGCATTGCAGAAATCTATGCCAAGATAAAACTCAATTTGAAGGTAATAGTAACCTTGAAATCTAATAATTCTCAATTGGATTATTTTTCAGTAAAAAGGGGATTGTTATTGTGGTCCAGTCTTAGTGTTATCCTTATTTTGAACCTTGTATTTCAAGCATCTAGCTGGAACATGTTGGCAACATAAAATATGACTGCAGTTATTTTTAAAATGATGTTCTCAAAATGTATATGTCTGACTTGTGAGAGAGAGAGAGTGTGTGTGTGTGTGTGTGTGTGTGTGTGTGTGTGTGTGTGTGTGTGTGTGAGCACACATGCGCACATATATGAAAATGTTGATATACATGGTGGTTCAGGTCAACTGATACTTATTTTATTTATTTATTTTAAGCAGTTAGATAGACCACAGCATCACCTTTTAAGGCATGATCTGTCTACAGAAAAAATCAAACTGTTAACAAGTTGAAACATGGTAAAATTGGTAAACACATAATATTACAAGAAAAGTTGACTTATGTAACATTTTGTATAGAAATGCAAGACATACACTGCCTGCAAGAAATTTTATAAAAGTAGTGTTAAGTGACATGTTAGAAACACTAAGGGATAACAGGAACATTAGCTGTTAATACAGCAAATGAAGTAAAAGTTTGTTACCTTGAGGTGTGACTAGAAATGTTGCCATCTCCAGTTAATTGTTGAAATTGTGCATAGCATGTACATTGTAAACAAATGAAAACAGCTCAGCTAAGTGCTCCAGAATACTTTTGGGTTAATGAGTGGATATTGTGTCTGATCCTAAAATGCAATGCTTGCCCTATTTGTCTCTTGTATCATGTCTAAAGATAATGTTTTCACTACAAAGTATTTTGTTAATGTTTTCTATACAATGTAGCTTATAGGTCATGAGAATAAGTGACCAATAATATCTCTGAAAGCAAATTACTGTAGTGAATAAACTATGAACGATGTCTGTAGAAACAGCCAATGTTAAATAATACTGTTTAGCAAACAATATAAAATGGCAATATGCAATAACCCTCCTCAACAAAAAAATTACCCTGAGTGTGTAATACTACAAAGAATATACATAAAAAGAATAATGAATGATGGAAATCTCACACATTTGAAGTATGTTATGTACCAATTGTTTTCTTAAATGATCTTGAATGAAAAAGTGGATGCATTGCATGGCACAACATATGAAATAACAGAGAGTAACAGAGCATTAAGTAAAAGATAAGTAAAGTACATATCAGAAGAGGCTTCAGTAATGACAATAAATCAACACCTGACATAAAAGCAGTTGGAATAGTTCAAAACCACATTTTATAATAAAATGTACTTTAGTTATCTTTTACTTAACGCTCTGTTACTGTTATTTCATATTTTGTGCCATGCAATGCATCTACTTTTTCACTCAAGATCATTTAAGAATACAGCTGGTATATAATGTGCTTCAAATATGTGAGATTGTCATTGTTCATTATTCTTTTTATGTATATTCTTTGTAGAATTACACACTCAGGGTAGTATAGGAACATATACAGGCCGAGGCCTTTGATTTGACACTAGAAAAACTAATCTATCTCATTAAAAGGGAGTAGGACACGTGGACAACATTACTTTGACCAAATCAGGAAGGTTTCCTTACAATGGTTTGTATATTATCTGGACAAGGAATTGCTCACTTACTTTTTACATAGGAAATGACTGCCAGTACAGTTTTTGTTTATGTGCTGGCAATGGCTCCTAGTGTCTAAACTGCCCTCTACTCCCCCCCACTTATGCAGTTAGGAAGTGGTATAGGATTACATTTCCCCTGTCACATAAAGGGAAGAGGGGTTGGAGAGATGATGTCTCATACATAGGTGGGTGTCGAATGAAAAACATTTTTGTTTGTCTGTTTGTTTGTTTGTTTGTTTGTTTGAGCTGAAACTTTAAAAAAAATAGCTTCATATAGTACACTTTTCTGTGAACTGTTACTCAAAGAAATGTACAAAAAAGTAATCAGAAAATAGTAAGCAAGAGAAAAAAAATCATCTAGATGACAAAGCTCACTCAAGGTGTATTTTCTCTTAATTTAATTCCAGGTATATTGATGTAAGAACTTATCATCATATGTTGCATTGTGCATGGGGCACAACCAGCAGTGTTGTATGTGGTGAACTTTACCACAACAATGAAAACAAGTTTTTAAAAACTTTGCAAAATGGAGATGTGGCCTTATTTACCTTCCTTTCTATTTGTAGACATACATATAAGCTTGTTTCAAGCCATCTCATTATTGTACTTCCAGAATATCATTTCATTACTGTTACAACCCATTTCTATTCGGAGGGAGATTGTCAGATCCCAAGCGGTATATAAGCATAATTTCCATGGATGTACATAAAGTCCTGGATTTTGAATGTGTACAACATAAATTCTAATCACACAATTCTGTAGGATGCACATGGTGGTTAACCAAACTAAGTATCTTCCCAAAACAATTGTTGCATGGCAGGCTCTGACCTCATCCCATAAATAACAAATTGATTATATTCTCCTCTCTGGCAAGTTCATTCAGTATCCCAACAAAATATATATTTTTTTGTTTTGTTTGGTATTTCAGCAGCAAGAGCTTGAGTAAGAGAAAAAAATAATCATAATTTACTAATTTAAAATGTATCAAACAGTATACTAAAACTGTTTAATAATTTTACAGATCCTGAGACAACAGAATTTAAGCATTACAAAAACAAATGGTTCAGTAATACAAAATAAGAAAAGAAAAATAAACTTTAATTAACAACTAAGCTTTTATGTCATAGCAAACATCCTTAGACCAAAATCTCAGAACAGGCTTAGGTGAGCTTGTATGTCTCACAGCAAATGGAATAATTAATGACTCAATTATTATGTGATTATAAAGATATAAAGATCAGGAAACTGAAACTTTTTATACTGCCAACCAATAATAGTCCTCTAGCAATACTCATTTAAATGCACTTGACTAGAAATTATACCATCCTTTGGACCTAAATAAAACTTTTCTAAAACCTAAAACATAAACAATGTAAATGTGAACAGCACAATTATAAGGTTAAAGAAAGGATTAGTATAAACTGCATTTAAAACAACATCTGCTATAGAAGCCGAATGGCCGCTATGCAAGCTGCCTGAATGTTTGTTCTACTGGAATAAAGCTTTAATACACTTATTCAAGTGTTTTTAGGTCCCTTCTTCCTGGAATATATACAACAAGGTTTGATTTATTTGAGAGTGCTGGATTTTGTGATTTTTTTTTAATTATGTGTGTATTTCGAGCACCACATTCGTTCTGACGTGCACCTTTCTGTTTTTGGGTATATATATATATATATATATATATATATATATATATATATATATATATATATGATTCTGTGAGCAGTGCATGACACACAAACACACTGACATCAAACACTTGGATTACTATCAGCCAAAACACACACAGCAACACATTCCATTCCCAATTATGTATTCACTAACACAAACAGAAACAAAAACACTACACATCAAACCAAATACTTTACCCAAACCCACAGCCAACAAAAAAAAAACTTATTAGTACTATGTCACATCAACTACATCACAGTGCACTCATGCTGCACTAATAATACAGCTCTCACCCCCTAATGTGGGAGTAAGCTCCCACACTCACAACTAGATACACACACACATGTGTGCATGTGTGTGTGTGTGTGTGTGTGTGTGTGTGTGTGTGTGTGTGTGTGTGTCTCCCAGATCTTTACAGACTTGAGGAAGAGTGAGAAAGCACTCAAAACAAGACACTAACCTTCTCACTCTTCTCTGAAATAAAGTGTCATTACCTCACATTGACATTCCAAAAACTTACTTATAATCACTTAAATAATTAAAATATTAAATAAATAATAAATAATATAAATACATTATATTTATATGGAATGACATTGTCTATAAATAAGTAGTTGAAGTTTTTGGATGTCCATATCCACTGTGTCTTTGAAGATGAAAAACTGGTTGCTTGAAGAAAGTTTTGACAGTTCAGACTGAAACATTTCTCTCTAAGTGTCTACTGTTACTTCATTTCATAACAATGACCCATTCAGAGTATGCTTATTATGGGGAGACATGTATATGTTTGTAGATTATGCCCTATTCATTGAGGGGGACGTGCATATGTTTGAGGATTATGGCCTATTTATTGAGGGGGGAGCTGAATATGTTTGAGGATTATGCCCTATTTATTGAGGGGAGACCTGCATATATTTGAGGATTATGGCATATTTATTGAGGGGAGACCTGCATATGTTTGAGGATTATGCCCTATTTATTGAGGGGAGGCCTGCATATATTTGAGGATTATGCCCTATTTATTGAGGGGAGGCCTGCATATCTTTGAGAATTATAGCCTATTTATTGAGGAAAGATCTGCATATGATTGAGGGTTACGGCCTGTTTATTGAGGGGAGACCTCCATATGTTTGGGGATTATGGCCTGTTTATTGAGGGGATACCTGCATATGTTTAAGGATTATGGCCTACTTATTGAGGGGGACCTGCATATGTTTGAGGATTATGGCCTACTTATTAAGGGAAGACCAGCATATGTTTGAGGATTATGGCCTATTTATTGAGGGGAACCTGTGTATATTTAAGGATAATGGCTACACTTCCTCTTAGTTCTACCACCTTTTGATTTGGTGAATCAGACAAGCCTGAAGGCGTACCAGTAAGTTTTGCTTAAATACTATCTTGTCAAATACCATAAAAAGCATTCTGTTCACTGACAGTTAGGAAAACAGTGTCTGGATTATAAAAATGTGACTGTGGCAGGAAAATACAGAATTGATTTATGAAAATATAAATTTATGCAATGTATTGCACAAGATGTTTGGCTGATCTGTTGAGGTCCAAAAAGCCCATTCTTGCATAACTAGCCAACTGGATGGAACTTTCTAAAAATTATTTTAAACATTTCTCAAAGGCTGTAAGATCTTAAAAATACAATGTGAAGGTGCATTGGGTCTACCCATGTATGACAGTGTTCAGGGTTCATTCAGTCACTTAGTCCTGAAGAATGAGCTTTGATCCATAAGTCATCAACTGATTAAACTATACTATATCATATGCATAGAATGATAATGTACAAATATGAGCATGTACTCTGGCTGTATAGCTTTTGGCTGATTGTGTCAGACCAAATATAAATGAGTCTCTTTTTCTAAGTAGTCCAAAAACAGAAAATTAAATCTTTCAGACGGTACGTATTTTAATTTGCACATTGCCCAGTTCTTTTATGCCCTTTCGATCCAAAACTTTGTTTTCATAATTGTTCTTTTAGATAGACCCTTATCTGTAAATTTGCTCAAAGTACTTTGACTTTTGTCAAGCAGACACAAAAACTCAGTTTCAGCTACATTGTCTCTTGTGATTGGTCGCTGTAGGCTAATGAAACTAATGCTGCCATTCAGTATCATATCAGTGACATACTGAAATCTCATCTGTGAGACAACAGTTTATTCTTCTTTCTTTATTTATTTACTTAATATTCCCTAATTGGGTAAATGTGTTAGTCTGTCTAACCTTTTATAGCTTTATAAGTGCATAAGTATTTACTAGGTGAGTTGTCTAGGGGGCCATTAAGGAGCCTATCCCATATTCCCAGTTACCACCAACCACTGTCTGGTTAAGTGAGTTGCACAAGGTCACACATTAAGCACATGAGGGATGAGGGAATCAAACCCTGTACCACAGGAACTATAGCTCACAACTTTAGCCTTTGCCATCAACTGGCAGACATGCAGTTTTCTGGCATGACCTGAGCCAAGTGACAAGAACAGTACAACAGTGTTTGCATAATACAAAAATAGTAATAACCATCAGAAGACAATTGTATTCCAGTGTGTCTTTTAATTTTTCATTCATGTCATGAAGGATTACATTACTGGTTTGGTGTTCTTATTATCTTAGACTTAAACAGCACAATTTTTAGCCAATGCAGTTAGGCCATCCTGTGCCTCTTGTGCATCAATGTCCAGTGCCTTCCTGTCGCCATTTTCCAGTAATTACAGTCAGTTGCAACATCAGTCTAGTGGGTAAAGCACAAAAAGTGACATGGAGCTGCACCAGACAAAATCAGAGGCAGAAATGAACGTTCAGAGAGCTACTGTTATGGATAAACTGAGGATTTAATAGTTAAGTCATGGGTAACATGCCATCATTTACGTAGATATCATTGACTGTGACATTTACACCCACTCCCCTTCTCAAAAAACAATGCAAGAGCTAAGGAAACACTTCCTGGCATATACTTGTCAAGTATAAAAGTGATGCAGAAAGTAAGAAAAAGACCAGCTAACCATACCTGTTTGTTAAATAGTGAATCCAGAAGTGGTGAGACAGGTACTTTTAAGGACAAGTAGGATATATATGTTCCTGTTACAGTCAAGCCCCATGTGGTCTGTGTTGTATAAAACACTATACATCGTTGGTAAGTAGGTTTCACTTAGCATAAAAAGGAAACTTATTACCAAAGCAATAAAGTAATAAAAAAATTCTCTAAAAACTGTTTATAAGAGATTATAATATGCCACAGATGACTGTATAAAGTGAGTTAAAATGTGAAGCAAGACAAATTAAACCTGAAAGCATGAATTTTAATTTCATGGTAATAAGTCCAGACAATTGATGCAACTAACATCATTTACATTTTGCAGTACCAGTATGTAACTCTTTGCAAAATGTCATTGAGTGAGATATATGGTATCCACCTATGCTTTATTTCATTGCTGTAAAGTGGGGCATCCCAAATAGATTTATGTAACATCTGCAGAATGAATCATTTCCTTTCATGATACTGTAACCAGTAGTCTAATTTTCTATTAGTAATACATTTTGTCAGACTGCGTGGGAAATATAGTAAAGCATGATTTTAAAAATTTGTTCTAAGTATATCGGTAGCATTCAGTTTTATTTGCATTAATATGATAGCTCAACTAGGAAGTCTTCGGTACTTATTCATGAGAAGTGCTATTTGAAAAAAATAATAGTGTTGTTTCCTTTCTGCAAAATATCTACCCATAATCTCGGAAATATGATAGCAGAAAATGTCAAAACGGTGAAAGATACTTTACAGACCAAGAAGGAAAAAATAATGCAGCATAACCACAAGTGGAAACCCTTAAATCCCCTCTGTGCCTTATAGGATTTACAGAGAATTAAAACTGAAACTAATGTATTACACATTGACAAGGTATCACTGTTGCCTGGAGAAATTCTTCTTGCAGAAATGGTGCTGGAATTCTGAAATAGCCTCCCAATGGAGGTTGTGAGCACTAGAAAGGCACCAATTTTAGTGGTGCATGGAATGTACTAAAGAAATCCTGGTAAATGAACAATGCAGCCAGGCAAGAGGCCAATTAGAGGTCTTGCTATTACAGTAGCTAAGGGCTTTAGGAAAGACTGCATGGGTTAAATGATTATTTGCTACTAAAATATCTGTTTTTTTTTCTAAGATGGAGAGATTCAAAGAAAAAAGTTGTAAGTCAAAGCAACAGAAGAATGCTTTTGGGTATTGAAAAATACTGCACACAAATACACATGCACACGACACCCATATACATGCATGCAGACATCCACATCATATGCGCACACACACACACACACACACGCACACACGCACACACGCACACACACACACACACACACACACACACACACAGATGTGTATGCTCTGATGCCTTTCAGGCTGATAACTACAAATGAATCAATGACTTCTGTAAGAATGTATAGACTTTTACGTATATTAAATTGGTAAGGTGGTTACAACAATACTTTATAAATACCATTTCCCCCGAACATCATTATAAACAAAAATGCTGTCCATGAAAATGTTGCACAACACTGTTTCTGGTACCATGGTACTAGAGGCAAATTTTGTAACTTTGGTTACCATAACAACAGGCTTCAGCTGGGGAAAAACATACTTCAAGAGAGTAAAACATTTTGAAGGTAAAAATAAGGGCATTAAAAAAAGAAGGTCTGTAGCAAGAAAAACAGTAAAGATAGACCTGTACAAGAACAAAGGAGGTACTAGACAGGAATCAAGGCAGGAGAGCGTGTCACCCAGTTTTATTTTGACAAATATGACAAGCAATTTAGGGCAATTTGGGATAATTTCCATTGTTTCCTCACTGCTGCTGGTATAGAAATCAGATTTTCTGGAGTGGTGTTTCTGATCACAATAATTATCTGCCAGCTCTTGAGCAAAAGTAAATTGTTTAAGCCTGACACATTAAAAATTCCTTTCTATTTTTGCCTTCTTGTCCTTTGTCAAAATGGAATATTTATTATTCAACTTACAGTTCTCAGGTTGTTTTGCTCTCCATAAAGAGCATCATTATACCATTTAAATTTCAAAATGAAAACAATCCAATATGATTTTGTACATATACAATACTAATTCTGCACTAAATCAATCTCTAAAGTGAGCATTGTAAAACTCTTTGCATAAAATATTTTCTTTAGCAGTATTTGATGCTTCTGTTTCACACAAATCTGTTACAAAATAAGCAAGAAGCGTACATAGTTTTCTCTGTAACACCTTTTTCACTTTTAACACAGTTAGTATGTGGTTCAAATACTGAATCCTTTGTCTGTGGTTATGTTATTAGAACACAAGCTTCTCATTTTGCTCCTTGGGCCATGGATTAAGAATAACAATGCAAAGATGGTGATTATACACATTAAAGATTTTATAGGATGCAATCCTGGAATAAAGCTCTGAAATCACAAGATATGTTCATCTCACAACATCTGTCACATTTTAAGCACTGATTGCATATTTGCAATTATATATGGAAAATGCACACAATTGTGTCAGTAGTTAAAGTTTTTTCCACTAGTGTTTTAGTTTTTTTCTGTTTCATTTGCTTGTTTGTTTGTGCTTTTTTTACTTAGACCTGATTAGTAAAATTCTGTTAGGCAAAAAATAATTTAAAATGAGAACTTAAGAGTCAAACATCAGTTGCATGAAAAGGAAAAAAAATCTACTATCAATTCAAATATAACTGTTTTAATTAACTTTAACTGCATGTTATTTTATCCTAATAAGTACAATATAGAAAAGTAATTTTAATGATGTACCAGCAAAGTTAAATATCATAATAACTGAGACTTTAAAGACAAAAGAAGTGCTTCTAAGCCAGTCCATTGCAAATAAGGATGAAGCCCTGATTATGTTACAGGTAACGTGAGTTCAAATAGCAGCCCTGGTGCCTACAGAGACTGACAGAGGAGGATGGGAGAGAGCAGGTTCTGCTGGTTTGCCCATCCTGGAGGGGAGTATTTGCCTCAGCACATAGGTGACACCTAGTAGGACTATGTGAGGCTTGAGACTATTGAGCCCATGTTGCCATATGCAATCACACTGTGAGCTGTGGAACTATCCTTATGGAGAGCAACTATAGTGGAGCTCAGAAGACCTAACACAGGGGGGGGGGAATGCTCTGCTGGCAGAGAAGATAGACCACCCCTACACCCACCTCACATGTTTAGTGGAACAGCTAATGGGGGATTCCCTTCAAGAAGAAATGCATCATAGGACTATTGTCTGCCTGGTAATACCCAGCTCCTGAGACTCCACTGAGCTTGGTCCTACAGAAATACAAAGCAATTAAATAAAGGCAAAAGCAGTGTTGTAATAAATAAAAAAAAAAGAAATGCAGAGGATTCAAAGATGGCTGCCATTCAGTGAACACTGCTGATCTACATCTCTGCATATAACCTGAGGAAATCCAAACCCTGAAGTGATATTAAGAACCTTTAAACAGGAAATCTTGGTAAAAATAACTTCAACTTCACTTAATTAGCCTTCAAGAAGCGAATAAACTGAGGAAAAGTGCAGTATCTAACAGGATTATCATAGATTAGCTGGCTCTGAAGAGAGTTGCAAACAAAGGAGCTGTCTATACAGTATACTCTGAGTTCCAGTACTGATATAAAATGTCGAAAGAAGACAAAAATATGGATGTAACTACTACAAAAACTAAACTTTCAGAACTGCAGTCACCGGAAAAGGATGTAATTTCGAAAAGACAAAAAATTATAAAACAGCAGGAACAATCAAAACCAGGGACCAAAAATAAACCTGACCAAATGCTAAACATGGAAGATATCAAAACTGCTTTGTTACCTATTCAAGAAGCTCTGAAAGAATTAACTGCACAAGTACAAACCTTTGGAATTTCCTGTACTCAAATTCTTGAAAGAATGGACAAAACTGAAGCTCGGATATCAGAAAATGAAGATAAATTAACTCTGCTTGCAAAAAAATCAGATATACACGATCTGGATATTCTTGCTATTCAAGCTAAAATAACTGATCTAGAGGCGAGATCCAGAAGAAATAATATAACTATCAGAGGAATCCCGGAGTCTGTACAATATAATGACTTAATTACATCTATTACACAAATACTCACAATTCTTCTTAAAGACCCTGATATGACAAAACAAATAATCATAGAAAGAGCACACAGAGCTCTGAGGGAAGCTCAGGCTTCAAATAGCCCAAGACCTGTGTATGTTAAAATCCTTAACTACCAAGATGTCAATAGAATTCTTACAACTATTAAGAAAATTGGGGGCTATGTTATGTGGAATAACAATAGAATTTCTGTGGCTCAGGACCTGCCTTTGCAAATCAGGCAAGCTAGACAATCATTATCTCCTTACTGTAAATTTCTCATTGAAAAGCATATAAAATTTCAAATGAAATATTCTAATATGTTAATATTTGCAATTGATGGGTCTAGATATTCTGTTTCAACAAAAAAATAAAGCAAAAACTACCTTTTTGAAACTTTTTAAGTCTTTACCTGCTTCAGAGACTTGATATGGCTTTCCGTTGCGACTGGCATGTCATCCGAGGTCAGATTCATCTGTTGCTGTGGCTCGAGGTCTTAGTAATCCTTTGTTTTGAACTTTTGGTGTCTTAGGTCTCTTCTTGATCAGATAAGAGTTTGTTTTTTAAATCCTGGACATTAGCGAGTGTCTCCCAAAGTTTTATAGCTTTCGCAAAGCTTGTTCCTCTACGAAGAGACAGGAAATGACTGTGATGCTTCTGAGGGTGCGGTATTTACTGTGGCACTTCTGGAAGTCCGTTTCTATTAAGGATCCCCCTTTGCGAACGTTTGGTCTGATTTCCAGGCTTGGAAATCCGATGTGAACTCTGTTGAAATGAGTAATCTAAAAGAAACAATAAAAGACGTTGTCTGATATTAATTTAAACACATATATACAAGTTGTCATACTTACATCTTCTGAAATAGTAAATTCTTGCAATTTTACAATACATCAAGGCTTAACAAGAAATTTATTTAAGGCTAAACAGTTATTGTTTTACTACTTCATAATTATTACTGAAAGGACTTAGTTAATCCCTTAATACCAATAATGTACACATATATAACAACTACACTAGACATTATATTTAATTTTACCATATAGTAATGACTCATATACCACTAGATATATGTGATGTGTTTTTATACTCCTGATAATTCCTGATGTTAATAGTTAAAACATCAAGCTTGGCAGTACCTAATAGTACCAGTGGTTAGTCTTAAACTGAAATGTTTAAATAATGAAGAAGTTAATATTGACACTAGAGAAGGTAGTTATTTATTTTATGTAGATGCTTATATTATTATATTGCTATAATATATCAGGATGCTTCTTTTTTTTTTTTTTTCTCTCACACCTGTTGTTTGAATAATAGAAGACAATGCTGACCAAGTACTGGATCCTCATCCTACTTTATGATTAATAGGTTTTATCATATGTGATTTCTATTGTTTAAATAGAGATGTACATAGAAACTGAGCAAGCTAATTACTTATATACTTAAGATATCTTTAGCTTTCTTTAATCGGTGAATATTTTTATCAAGATATGTTAGCTAGTACCTTTAAGTAGTTTCTAGCTAGTTAATCAGAAGTACTGAAACCTCTATACATGCTGTTGCATATTTCTTACATGATTTATTCAAAGAATAGTTAATATAAGAGATGTTGAACAGTAGTGTTTAGTAGGGGATGTTTAGATTAGGCTTTGTAGAATTAATTTTAGTTTATATAGGTTCTGCTTATGGTATATATTTGAGTTATTATAACCTGAAGATTATACGTAGGTTTATGTTTTTAATCAATATAATTTCTTACCCTGTACAAGACCTGTACATGTCTCGGTCCGAGGGTAGAGTGGGTAGGCACTGGTATGGGACGGGATTTCAAGAATGCTTCCAAACTATATATATCTTTAAAAAGTCTCTGATTACATTATACTTCCCCTTTTTAAATGTTTGTTACATTAAATAACATATTGCAATGTGGGAAATAGACTCATGGAATACAAAAGGGCTCCAGAACTTAAAGAAAAGGAAATTATTTCTTCATTTATTTTTGCAGGCTAGGGCGTGTTTTATATTACTTCAAGAAACTCATCTAACTAATGATCAATGGGCAGATATCAAGAAAAGGAACTGGATTAGAGAGGTCATAGCCTCGGAAGGTAAAACAAATAGTGCAGGGGTAGCTATAGTTATTAAAAATCAATATCAAGGAAAAATTTTGGATTCTAAAATAGATAAAGAAGGAAGATGGTGCTATGTTATTCTGTCCTCTACTCTTCATGATAAACCTATTTTACTTCTTAACGTATATGTACCATGTACTAATCAACAATTTTTCATAGCATCACTTTATCCACTTTTAAATCAGTATAATAATTATTACATAATTATAGGAGGGGATTGGAATTCCTATCAGAATCCAAAATTGGATAGGTCTTGTCCACAAAGGTCATTTAATAGGCAAGCGGTGGTAGCACTAAGGGATTTAAAAGAGGATTTTCAATTATATGACCCTTTTAAATATCTAAATAATCACCTTAATACAAATAACTTTACTTTTTATTCAACGTGTCACAAAATGTGGTCTAGAATAGATTTCTTTTTGATTTCAGAAACAATGACTAATTTTGAACCATTAGTCTTTATACATGCTCGTTATTTATCTGACCATTCAAAAATTTCATTAAGTTTTTCTAAAGATCCTAGATATAATTTGCTACACAGGGGTTATAATTGGTCTTTAAATCCAAATTTGTTAAATAAAGAAGAAATAATACAGGAAATTATAGATGTTCTTAATCGCCTACTAGTTAAACTAGAGAAACCACAACATCCTCCCGATATTGAATGGGCAACAGTTAAAGCACAGGTAAGTGGGATCTTTTTGCAAAAAGCCTCATATTACAAAAAATGCAAATTAGAGATGTAAAAAAAATTGGAAGATAAAATAAAATTACTTGATCAAGAGCTGATTCAGAATTATAACAGTCAAACAGAGACGGAACTGTTTAAATGTCAAAAAGATCTTTTTTTAACTCAAAATAATAAGTTGACGTTTTATGAACATAAAATGTTAGCGAGATATGCCAATCATATTCAAACGCCATCAAGGGCATTAGATAGGATTATTAATCAATCGAAAACAGTATCATTAATCTCGGAAATACATTTTGACAATACAATATATTCTAAAACTGAAGATATCGTTAATATTTTTGAACGAATATACTCTAATATTTATGCTGATCAAAATGATTCATCTTTAAATAGGTCTGATAAAGAATTTTTCCAAAAAATCAGTTTTCCAAAAATAGATGATAATTCTCAAAAAAATGTAATTAAACCTATATCGGACGAAGAAATAATATATATAATTAAACACTTCAAATCATATAAAGCATCGGGTCCTGATGACTTGACTGCTGAATTTTACAAAACTTTTTGTGATATTCTTGGTAAAATACTCTCACATGTATTTAATTACATAATTAATAATAAAATCAATGACCCCCATTTTAATGCGTCAAAAACTATTCTTATACCTAAAGTTAATGCTGATGACCAAAATCCAGATAATTATAGACCAATTTCACTATTAAATGTAGATATGAAAATTTTGACCTCTATTCTGGCTAATAGACTGGGAAAAATAATGAATCAAATAATATCTAATGAGCAAGCTGGTTTTATAACTGCTAGGCAAACTAGTGACAATACATTAACACTTCATACATTAATCTCTTATGCTAAACAAAAAAAATTTAAATATCTATGCACTTATAATTGATGCGCAAAAGGCTTTTGATAGGGTTAATATAAAGTTTTTGTTTGATACTTTACCATATTTTAATATACCTCATGAATTTATCTTAATGTTACAAATTCTATATAACAATCCTTACACAACTTTATATATTAATAAAAGCTTTTCTAAAAGAATACAAATTAAAAACTGAACTTGTCAGGGTTGTCCTTTGTCCCTTTTATTATTTAATATATACCTAGAGCCTCTCTTTTTATATATTAAACAGAATGTATATCATAATGCCCCTATATTATATGGAACTAAAATATCTATGGCGGCTTTTGCTGATGATCTTAATATATACTGTACAACACCAATTTCAGACACTGACAAGTTACTAAAAGTGGTGGAGGACTTTGCAGCAATATCTAACTACAAAATTAATATTAAAAAACAAACATATTTCCTTTAAAAACTCCCAAACCCTTTTCGCTTCTGCCATTGGTGGGGCAGGTAAAATCTGAAGATAAAATTAAATACTTGGATATTACCTTTTCTACAGATGATAAAGATTTTTATATTACTAATATTAAATTGGTTTGGGATCATATATTATTTGATTTTAGGAGATGGAATAATTTAACGTTACCTGTATTAGCAAAAGTTTCAATTATTAAAATGAATGTTTTACCCAGATTATTATATATTTTTATATCTGCTCAAGTTCCAATCTCTAAGATTTTTTTAAACAAATACATAGGGAGTCGGCTAAATTTATTTGGGACCCAAGAAAGACTAGGATATCATATGATAAATTGATGACCCCAAAAAATAGAGGGGGATTGGATCTACCAAATTTTGAAACTTACTACTTAATAATAAACTCTAACAGAATCTTAAGAATTGCTAATTACGATACAGCTAGTAATAAATGGTCACCAACGTGGGTAATTTTGAATTTTAAACATATATTTCTTAGGAAAGGAAAAGTTTAAATTATATGATATAATGGATCACATTAAATTATATATAACATCAGTACAAAACGTATTTCATTCATTAAATCTCATGCAACATATGATGGTCTTCCAACCTTTTCATAGAAATCCTAACCTGAAAATTAATAATAAATTAATAAATCAAAAAATTTCCCTCTTATGATTAATTTAACTTTACTTGATGTATACCCTTACCTAAAATATTCAACTAATGAAATAAGACAATAAATGAATCGGCCCAAATCATATTTAGTTATATTGAGACAGATTAAGGAACTTTCCATAAGTTACTTTAAGGATTTCAAAATTAAAGATGAGGGTTTAACAAAATGTTCAAATTTGTGGCAAACTCTTCACAAGATGTTAAATTTATAGCAGCTACAAATAAATTAATAAAAGATTTCAAATTTCAGAATAAAGTTCTTTTGTCAAACTACTGGAAGGAAAAAATGCCACTGATAGAAGAAAATCAAATACTAAAAGCAATTAACTTAACAATTAAATCAATTTCTCTTCAAAAATTGATGTATACTCAGCTTATGATATTTAATAATGCTTATTATACACGCCTTAGCTTGCATAAATTCAATTCTAAAAAATCTCCAAACTGTCCATACTGTAAAGGTTAATCAGCAGACCTTCTTCATATCTTCTGGAGCTGCAAATGTATTTATAAACGTTGGAACTCCCTAAGAATACAACTTCAAAAGATGGGCTATCAAAGTTCAACACTCTCATGGGAATTTATGATTTTACATATCCCTCCAAAACAGTTCTCTAGATCCCAAGTTACTATACTTATTAATATTTTTTTATTAATGAAACTATATATAGCTACTAACTGGTTAAATTCATCTCAAACATCATGGGAGAACTTTAAGATTCTAGCAATGAGACATATATTAGCCCACAAATTACTCCTTAACGATCATAATAAAAATATCAATAATCCGAAAATATGAGAGCAAATTTTTAATATTATATTGACGTAATACATTGAACCCAAGTTTACTCTGAGATATATATACCTTATAAGGGAAATTTAGTAATAAGTAAAAGGTAGATATTTGATCTATGTATAACTTTTTTTTCTTCTTTTTTCTCATATGTTTTTCTATAATCTGCTGTTACAATTGGAAGCATTCATGTAAATATTGTATATATGTTATTGTGTTATTATTAGAAACAGTTGGAATTTATTGATATTTTGTTTTGTTTAAGTTTGTTGGAAAATGGTAAAACAATAAAGATTTATTATTGAAAAAAAAAAAAAGAAATGCAATTTATTGTTGCAACATCATAATTATGATATAGATTTAGGGCTTGAAGCATACATAGCCAGTATAAGAAACCAGGCACATAGCATTAGTGACAAAGATCCCTTTAAGAGTTTGATCTGGATGATGTAATTACAAAAAGTATTCTTGTACTTTATTTAGATGGGATTTATATTCAAGGTTATAATCAATTTAAAATACATGTATCATCTCGATTTTCTCTACTGTGTATATCACTGATTGTACTGAAACACCATAGGGGCTTTCTTCTGAATTCCTAACTATGATTCCATCCCAGAGCTTTGTTGAAATTATTGATTATAATTAAATCCCAAGGGTATAAAGTTCTGATTACCATACTTAATAATAGCCATCAAAACAAGTTTCCTCCGTGTTCTTCTGTTTGTTGAACTATAATGAAAACAATTAAAAACTGGATAGATGGATGAATGGATATATAGATAGCTATATAGATAGATAGATAGATAGATAGATAGATAGATAGATAGATAGATAGATGGATACATAGATAGATAGATAGATAGATAGATAGATAGATAGATAGATAGATAGATAAAATGGTTCTTGCCACACACACAAACATGACATAAATAATAACAAATGACAGCGCTAATAATGAAAGGCTATATATTAAACTGTATATTGGTAAGTAGTTAAAATAAAAAAGTCATTTAATGAAGACCTTCATTTGGGATATTATAGTCAGCTTTAAAAATTGAGAGACACTGTACTTTCTGTACAGCAAATGAACTTTATTAGCGCCTGCATATTAGAGTACTGGAAAATAATACATGTCTCCCACATGTATTAAAGTCTCTGAGGGTAAAAAAAAATGAAAGACATCTTTTACAGTCTGTAGTTCCTCTGCATGTAATTGCAGAATGCTGACAAATGGCTTGCTAGTGTGAAAAACGTGAATTTCAGGATCTGTTCCTTGGAATTTTGATTTCTTTTACAATTTTTACAGGCAGTCTTCTTTTACAAGCAGTACTTTAATTGCTCTATAGTAAAATGCAAACAGGAAAAGGAAATCCCTGTAGTACAGGCAAACCTGCTACTATAATTACTCTTAACCCAGAACCCATACAGAGACACAGCTGAGCTCTTACCAGTGGGATCTCATAGGGCAATAACTCTCTTCATTACCATAACATTGTAATAACCTTAACTCTACCATCATGCTTAAAAATTAAAACTATATGGATAATTACAATGTGGCATAAGAGAGGAGTGTAGAACAGCTAGAAATAACTAAATAAGATATGATCTGACATATCTTAATAAGTAAGTGTTTTCTGCTGGGCTGTGCAGTGCTAGCATACTACACAGCAGTCTCCCACCTGCAGCACTGTTCACCTATTACACCACTGTATAATAAACACACCTGTGCATAATTCAAAGCCCACAGTAGTCATTATATGCCACCTGCCAATACCATGCTCTATGTCTATTAATCAGAGTACTTACAGGCAGTATACTAAATACTGTGCACAGAATGCATTCATGCCAGTACAGACAATGTTTAGGCACATACTGGAAGACCTCTAACTGATTAAATTCCTTGGGAATCAACACGGACATGGAGCATGGTAGTGAAAGCTGGTATGCTAATGTTCTCCAAAAAGGGCTGACAAAGACAAATAATTGGTGCCTGAGCCATGAACCAAAAGTAAATGCCAAGAAATGCATAGTAGTTTCCTTCAGGAAATAAGCCACCCCTTGCAGCTATCATATTGATAACATGCATAGACAGTAATCTAGATTTTGACCATCGTGTGTCTATGGTAGCAAGGAAATCATTCTATGTTGTGCAACTTACAAACAAAGGTATGGCATCTAGGTCCAAGGAGGCCATTGCTCCACCGTATTTGGCATTCATCAGACCTATCATTGAATACAATGCCCACTTCAGTATATACCTAACCAGGTGCATCCAATAAATGGAATGTCCACAGAGGTTACTCACTAAAAGAATACATGGCATAAATAACATGCCCTATGCAGACCACCCCAAAGTCCCATCCCTGTATTCTGTCTCCTACAGGCTACTGAGGAGTGATCTTTGCCTGGCATACAAGGCATTGTGGGACCCCATTCTGATGGACCTCTTGTGTATATGCAAAATAAATAGCACCAGAATTATTTGTTTTAAAGACTCAAACCTTGCCTGTGATATAAATAGGTCTTGCAGGAGAGATGCATGTGTATCCCACAGACTACCCCTTCTCTGAAACAGCCTCTCCATCTATGTGAAGCATAGTTCCTTCCTAACCCAATTCAAGTGTAACTTGGACAACTGGATGGGGAACAGGAAATTCATTCCTGGTCTGGCACCTATGTCTCTAATGGAAAACAGGCAGCCTAGAAATGGTTCATCTCTCAGGCCCTTGCTTGTAAATGGTTCATCTCTCAGGCCCTTGCTTGTAAATGGTTCATCTCTCAGGCCCTTGCTTGTAAATGGTTCATCTCTCAGGCCCTTGCTTGTAAATGGTTCATCTCTCAGGCCCTTGCTTGTAAATGGTTCATCTCTCAGGCCCTTGCTTGTAAATGGTTCATCTCTCAGGCCCTTGCTTGTAAATGGTTCATCTCTCAGGCACTTTTTGATACTTACCATTGATTTGGGATGCATGGCTAGGCTTAAAAAGGCCCCAGTGGTCATTAGCCTAGTACGCACCTATGAACCTATGACTACTACACACACAATGTCAAAAAATAAAAGCATCATTTGAACTTAAATTTTAATTAGGAGTATCAGTACACTACTTGTATTTTTCTTTCTTTCTCTGTAAGTCCCTTAACTCTCCAACATAAGATTCAGTCTTGTGTGAACCCATCAATCCCACCTTTCCTCAAAGTGTGAAACACCAGAAGATATAAGGGACAATGTACAGCTGAGCAGCCACTCACATGTGTCTGCTTTCCCTAAAGAAAGCTTTCTTTACGCTCAGTAAACACATGCACACACAAAAATATATAAAGTTTAGGGGGTAATAATAGAGAGGATAGGAGAGTTACACAGGTACACAATTGCCTGTCACCACAAAGCACCAAATTATATAGTATGCAATGCTAAAAGCTATAAGCAGTTACTAGATCTGTTGGTGAAATCAAGCAGTCAAGCTGATGCAGTTTTTTTCCTGCAATATTTTAGGCACAAATGTTGACTTTTCATCAAGAAAACATTCAGTTAGGCCACTTCAATTGATGTTGACCTGTTGTCTTTACAACTTCACAAAAAAAATTTAAAAAAGAACCTTAAAGGGATATAGAGATGAGGCTGAGACAGCAATAAACATTACCAAATTATATAATATGCAAACCCAGAAATTATAAGCAATTAAATCATCTGGTGGTTTAATCAAAGGTGGCATGAGACTCAAGCAGTAAAAGTTATAAAATCCAGTATAACAGTAAAATGTGAAATACTATGGATATGGTGGTATGATGGGGGGGTTGAGGGGGGATAATATGACTGGTGTTCAGAGGTTCATAGATGTATACTAAACTAACAACCACTGGGGCCTTTATAAGCCTAGCCATGCAGCCCAAATGTATTCCACGAGTTATTGTGCCTTAGTCATTATTTTATTTATTTATGTATTTATTTATTTGTATTTGTTTTCAGGGGTAGAGCTCTGATCTCCATAGACATTTCTCAGACTCAGCCTGGGAGTGGTGTCTGGTTAAGTGACTTGCTCAGAGTCACACAGTTAGACAATGGAAGCCGAGGGAATCAAACCTATCATCTTGAAACACACGAAACAGCTCATTAACAGTTCCTTAATACTCTAAGCCACTGTCACACCAGAGTTTGCCAGTTAATTTAAACAGTAAATGTTTAAGTGGTGTTCATTACTTAGGGAATGATTTAATGGCTGTTTCCATCTATCAGAGACACAGGTGTGAGACCAGGGTGAATTTTTGATTTCCCATCCACTGGTTTACTGGTCCAGGTTGCAACTGAATAGGGTTAGGGAAGGGCTTTGCTTCACATGGATGGAAGCATACTCCAGAGAAGGGGATTCTCTGAGATACATACCTGTCCCTTTAGTATGTCCTGTTTAAGTGACAAGCAAAGTTTAAATCCCTAAAGCTGTTAGTTCTCGTGCTGTTCATTTTGTGGGCATGCAAAAGGGCCATCAGAGCAGGATCCAAAGATGCCTTGTATGCCAGGCATAAATTACCACTCAGCAGTATGTAGGAAACAACAGAGAAAGAGCTTTAAGGTGATCTGCATAGCTCATTGTGCGTATGCCCTGTATTATTTTTGTGAGAAACCTAAGTGAGCATTCCATTTATTGCATGTGCCTAGTCAGGTACATATCAAAGGGGGCATTAAACTCAATGATGGGTCTGCTGATGGCTGAGTACAGTGGCACAATAACTTCCCTGGACCTAGATGCCATGCCCTTACTTATAAGTTGAGCAACACAGAATGATTCCCTTACTGCCTTACATATCTATTAGTTGAAAGTCAGGTTATTATCTGCGTGAGTCCCCTTATCCCTTGCTGTTGTATCTACATTTAGAGGTGTTTTATCAATGATGTAGTTTCCCTGGGTAGCTGACTTCACAAAAGATACTATTATGCATTTCTTGGCATTGCGTTTTAAGCTGCGGCTTTGACATCAGTCATTTGCCTGTGTTAGAACTTCCTATAAGATGTTAGTATCTTTGGTGGTTCCTGTGATTGCTCCTAGCTTGGAATCTTCAGTAAACTTGGTAAGCCAAAAGCCCTTGACATTGGCCTTGACTTTTAAACAACAGATGCTAAAGAGTAGATGACCCAGCAGAGAGCCATTGGAACTCCACTGGTGACCAGCCTCTTTGTGGAAGTGGACTCTCCATTAATAACTTCCTGGGTCCGGTCTGTGAGTCAGCTAGCTATTCAGTGAGTTACACAAGGCTTTATGCCTAATATTGTGAATTTGTTTACAATGCTCCAGTGGGGTATTGCATACATTGCCTTAGCTAGGTCAAGGTAGGCAGTATGCACCATTTTGCCTTCATCCATTGCCTCTGTGACCTTCTCAAAGAAGTCTATCAGGTTCAATAGGCATGACTTGCCTTTGACAAAACCATAATGGGTTGGGCCCTGTATCTGAAGATTTCCTATGTCATTAATCATTTCCATTATAATTTCTTCCATGGCTTTGCATATGAAAATGGGTCGCCCTTGGGAGACGGATGACCACTGCAGTATTCCATTCATGCAACATGAAGCCTGTGCAAAGGCTATGGTTGAAGTGACTCCAGTGGACCTGATAGATCATTTCAGGCTATTTAGGAGGCATCCTGGGGATATTATTGGGGCCCATCAAAGCTGTATTTTTGGCCTTAGAGACCACATATAAGACATGCTCCCTTCTGATATTTGGAGGGATTGTGTTAGATGTTTTTTCCTGGGGGGGCAGTCAGGAGTAGAAGGAGGGTAAAGTTTATCAGCCATAAGATTTGCTATATCTCACAGTTATGTGAACATGGCTCCATTTGCTAACCATTCAGCATACTGTTGTGTGCTGCCTTTGAAGTTCTGGTCATTGCTAAGAAAGCCTTATGTTTGTCCTTATCCTGGCACACTATCTTTACCTCAAAACTTGCTTTGTTGGACTTAATTAGTCCTCTTAGTTGTCTGTTAAGATTGATGTGGATGAGGGAAGAAGGATAATAAAGAAGGGATCTAAATGAAAGCCTTGTAGAGCTCTGAAGAGAACAAGGGAGTATTAAAAGAAGATGCCACTGGGGTTAGAGAGGTTCAGTTTTGCATCTATATCACATTATCACATTTTTATTTCATCGAGTCACTAAATGTCGGCACCAAAACGTCATTCCAAGAAAATAACAAAAGCTAAATATGTTGAAAACACAGTTATCGAAATGTTATAGTTGGTCCATGTTAAATATTGAGGAGTTCTACGTAATATCCGTTTTCCCGCGTTGCAGTAACAAACAAATAAAACATAAAAAAATATATATATATATATATATATATATATATATATATATATATATATATATAGATGAAATGTATCAAACACATATATTCTAAATACCACTAGGTTGTGTGCTACTGGATAGTGAAATTATATTTATGACACCGGAAATACAATGTAACAGATTATAAATTACAAAACTAACTCAACGGTTACATACGTTACACCATATACACATCATAGCAATGGCTGAAGCTTCGCAATCTGCTTCAGGCGTAATTGGTAACAAATATGAGAAGCTGATATCACAAAAGCACAAACCAATTTTACATGTAGATGGGTATCTGTACAACTTAGAAAGAACTGTCAAAGGTAAAAACTGTTGGTGTTGTAGGCTGAAGTTAGTGTCAAGATGTAAAGGCAGGGCTATAACTGTTACTGTAGTAGACGGTGAAGAGTTACTAAAGTTGGTTCTACATTGTCATGCACCAGATCCTACTGAAGTTGAACGATATATAGCATGTCATCAGTTAAAAGAAAGTGCACAGCTATGTAGGAGCACATCCGCTTTAGTTGTAGACGATATTATTGCAAACACGTCTACAGAAAGTACTGTACATCTACCTTCACGTAGGTCTATGCTTCAACAGGTAAATAGAGTTAGACGCAGGAAGATGTTGTCATACCCTTTACCCCAAACATGTTTGAGTGCAGTGGACATGACTTCTAGTTGTTTAAAGGAAGGAAAATTTATACAACACCGAATGGTAGACATTCACAGTAACACACAAGTATTGGTGTTCACTACACATGACAATCTACTGGATTTATGTAACAGTATCATCTGGTACATGGATGGGATATTCCTTACCAAAGCTCGATTATGTAGGCAGTTATACACAATGCATGGTTTTGTTACATGTGGTGATCTTAGAAAGTGTCTCCCTCTGGTGTACTGTCTAATGACTAAAAAGTCATATAAAGCATGTAACTATTTGTGGAAGTGCTTATTTACATTAGTGAATTCTGTTGATATGCAGTTATCTGTAAAGTATATCCTGACAGATTTCGAAATGGCATGCATTAAGAGCATTAAGTATAACTTTACCGATGTTAGCCACAAGTGATGTTTATTTAATTTTGCCCAGGCTATATGGCATAAGGTGCAGAGCTTAGGTCTTGCTTCACTATATGGACAATCCTGTTCCTTTCAGTTGTCGGTTAAAAGATTAGTTGTGTTGTTCTTTCTAGATGTTAGTGATGTAGTTAGTGAATTTCAGAGTTTATGTAAAACATTTCCAATTGAAGGGAAAGATTTGCTAACATATTTTGGTGAAGTCTATGTCTTAGGGCGTCCGAGAAAGGTACAGACAAGGGCTGCATCAGTTTCACGATTCCCACCGATATTCCCAACTGAGTTTTGGAATGTGTCTTCATTGAATGCTTTGTTGTTACCAAGGACACAGAACTACATCAAGGGTTGGCACAGGTGAGTTCGTTGTCTGCTGGGTAAACGTATTTGTGACATACAGGCTGTACTTAACTTTCTCGTACGTGAGCAGAATAGAGTCAACGAGACAAGAGTACAACTCATGGCAGGTTCAGCTGTTTCACCTAAAAAGCGTAAAATGCTGGAGAAGCAGCAGAGAATGTAAGTGGTGTTAAGTAACAGGTCTGAATATAGTTGAGAGGACTTCCTGACAGCTGTAGCTATGCTATTGAAGGTGTAGGACATCTTACGTAGTACATCAACATACCACTACATTAGCACAGTACATGTTATATGTATTATTTTTCTTTTATGACTGTTTGCAAGCACTTCTTTAGGTGTCATGTGTACACTCAGGAAATATGTTGTATATTTGGTTGTCTTCACATCTACTACTAATTACGTTATACATGCACATTCACAATTTTTCAGTACAGCGTTCTGTTCACATTCTCAGAGGCAGCGATTGCGAAGTGGCCAAATATGACTTTTCAATATTTTGTGTTTCGACATATTTAGCTTTTGTTATTTTCTTGGAACGATGTTTTGGTGCCGACATTTAGTGGCTCGATGAAATAACCATGTGATAATGTGATATAGACACTCAGTTTTAGCTACAATGGCATCACCACCAGGAGTTACAGTAGTTATTGAGACCTTCTTGAAAAGGCTGATTAACTTCAGACATTGATTTGAATGACTAGTGAGTTCCATATTTCTAGAAAAGATCTTAAAAATAATTTTTTACCTTGCTTGTTAGTGTCTGAGATTACATGCAAATTTCAGTTTCATGATCTTAGGGGTCTAGCAAATTTCCAGTATTTGATCATATATCATGGATAGAGAGTCTAAGATATACAAAGTTTTGCTGCAGAGGATAAACTGTAAGTTTTTTTAACTTTCTAGTTTAATACTTTAATTATGTTTGCAGGCCTCTACATTTCTACCTCATAAGGTAGTCATGGGTACCACAGTGACACAGAATAACAGAAGCATCTTCTTGAAGTTTTAGTAAGAAGATGTGCCAAAATGATACACATGTTCAACTAACCTATTGACTTCTTCCTGAGACAATTTGACATGTGATGCCTGCACAATATGAACATCATAAATCAGGTGCACCCAATAGATATTTATATCTGCCTACAGAATGTATGTATTACTTCTGTCTATAAATAGACTGCAGTCTTCTTTCTCTCAAATATACCACAGTTCAATCTACATGGTAAAGCATATAAACTTCTATTTTGAAATAATAATAAAAGAAAATCATATTATATATTCTTCTTTTGATTTTCTGGCATTTCAGACATAAGTACTTAAAATTCATTTTATTTTTATGTGCATGGGCTACACCATGGACTACCAGTGCATTCTTCTTAAAGAAAAAAGAAAAAGAATTTTGAACTTGTTGGTAGGAATACTTCAAAAGAAAGACTAGCCATTCAAAGTGATGAACTTCATCTACACGATGTTAAGTAAATTAACTAGCTGTAGGCATACACTAATCACTGGATTATGTGGTCAAATGACTGAGAAGAAGACAAACAAAGAGCTTATTTGGTTATGCAATTTTGCTAACCATATAGGCCCAAAGCAAATATATATATTTTTTGGTAGCCAGATTGACATACAGAAGCAATTTAGTATGTGCTTATTTATTTGTTTCTATATTTATTTACTTAGCTATTTTACCTAATGGAAGAAATCAGAGTTATGTTGTCACTGATTGCTTAATAATAGTTATTGTAGTGAGTATCATACAATACAATAGCAGCATATTCAAATGGTATATAGCAGCATCAGATAACTGAAAGCACAAAAGTAGTTCCATTATGATATCTGAACAAGCCTTGTACCAGACTTCAACGAACTTCTGTGTCCTAAACATACTTATATTATATTACTTCAACCCAGTAACTTTCCTCTGGGAGCCATTTCCACTCCCCTTAACCTTGGTTCTCAGGCCTGATGCCTGTCTATTCTTTGTCTTGCATTCCATTGCAAGTACACATATCTTTTCCTTAAGAGAGAAACAGTGTATTATTTTCCTTGAGAACTGTTATTTCTACACATTTCATGCTTAGCCAGCAAGATCATCTTTTCACTTCTACTGAACTGCCTTTCCCTGAAACTACATACATAAATGAAAACACAAATCTGACACTATATTCTGGGGTCTACCTGAGTAGACCGAATTTTCACTTACCCAAATTTTATTTTACTGAGACAAAAACACAGAAATGTCACTAAATCAAAATTACACACTACCAAATGTTTTAACTGGGAAATGACACCTGGCCAACAGTAAAACTGAAAATATACCGGACTATGTCAAACCCACTCAGGTGGGGTCTGCATCCTTGCACATACACACACACACACACACACACACACACACACACACACACACACACACACACACACACACACACACACACACACACACACCCCTACTAAATATACCAACTCTGGGTTCACACTACAGTGCAGAAAAGAGCAAATTTCACCATATTGGCCAAGTGTCTTGTTTCCCAGTTAAAATTTTTGGTAGTATGTAGTTTTGATTTAGTGACAGTTTGGTGTTGTCTCAGTAAAATAAAATTTGAGTAAGTGAAAATTCGGTCTATTCAAGTAAACCCATATTTTCCCTTGTGCCCAATTACTTTTAAGTGAAAAACTTTAATCTAACAGCTCCCCCTGAGGTCCCTGATGAAAACTTTACAGGGACCTTCTTTTGTAATTACCTTATATCTGTATTACTAACTACTGTAATCTGGTTTGAATATATGGGCTTTATGCCACCTCACTCATAATCTGCAGATGTGTCCTGATAGATAGCAATGTCCTTTATGGTCTCAAAGGTACTGTCAACGAATATCTCCAACAACTTGGCTAACTTATGTAATTTCCAAATAGCTTTAACAGCTCCATAGGTAGTAAATATACTTGCTCCAGTGATTACCCCCATTACCTAGATCCATAGTCTTTAGAGTCTTTAAGTCTAAGTTCTGATGTATGTGTGATATATCTAAAACCTGTGCATTATTCTGAAAATCAGTGTCTTTTAATTTTATGGTTTCTAAAACTGATTAGGCCAGGTAATTCTTTGAACCCTGCTGTTCCATTAACAGCATAAAGAAAATGCCATACACATCATCAACTTGTTTCTGTCAGTCTCCAATAAGGTTAGACAGAGTATGAACTGTTTACCCTGCCTATTTTTCTTCCCTGTTGCTCTGTGCTGTAATGGTAAAATTACACTCACTACTGCCTATGTTTTGTACCTTATAAAGTTGTGTAGCAAGTGAAACCTTTCCCTGTTTTCCATGGATTCCGATCCTCAAACACTGTATTGTCTAGTCCATTCCTTTTTTATTATATAGCCTATCAAGCATGATGGCTATTTTCTAAAGACTAACTAACTAGAGGGATACCTTTATAACTGGCCTTGAAGCATAATTACCGTGTACTGTATTAACTTGTGTCTGTAAATGTTCAGCTAGATTTGTTAATAATTCTACTTACCTTTTTAATTTCTATGTGCTGTAATAGATATATGCCTTCTAAATGTGTGTCTTAAATATCCTGTAAGTATATATGCGCTATAATAGCTTACTAAAACCTGTACTTTTGCATACTCTGGCAGTGTCCTTTTAACTTTCTGTCTAATGTACAATAATTATGTAAAGTGTACTGTAAGCTGTAAATTAATTAACAAATTAAGCCTGCCCTGTTATGCCTTGAATATATTGAATAATTACTACTAATTATTATATAAATTATTTTAATAAGCCTGTTACAAATAATTCTGCCACTTCACCCTTAAAACTAATAACTGAATAATGTGATGTGTGATGTAATGCTGTTTACAAATAATTGTGTGACGTTACCCTTAAATCTAATGACTAAATCATGTGACGTGATGTAATTGCATGTTGTAACTGAGTATGAATGTTGTATTCTGAAATCTCACTGAAATGTACTCTACTGAACATACATAACTGAGCATGAATGTCATATTCTGAATCTTGACTGAAATTTACATTAGAGTGATACATATTTATACTGGGCATCTGAAATAGCTCAGCATATTCTGGAAACTAACTAACTGAAATCTGGTAAAAATTTTATATTCTGGAAACTATACTATTAGTAAATTTTTTGTCAGTATTGTCTGAACACAGATAAAAATATAAACGGAAAACTAGTACTGTTATACAACTGTCTGAAAACATGAGAATATTTACATACTTGCTTTAGCTCTAATTTACATAAAATGCACATCTGCTGTATACATATATAACATATTTTCTGTAGATAGTCGACTTGTGCACCACAGCTCTTGCCAAGTTTAGGCCTTACTCTGCATTGTCCCAGTCACTGCTGAGGTATTAGAGGCTGTTTTCAAGTGTCCTTTTCTGTGCCTCTTTTTTGCTTAGGCCTTCTGAACCTCCTCTTTTCCACCTCTTGTGCAAGGCTGGGTGATTGATGTTCTTGACTGTATTTAAAATTAAACTGGAAAAATCAACATTTAAATTATTTCTGCAAAGCACAAAAAATAGTATCAAGTCCTTAACATAACATTTTCAGTTTTAACAATTACTAACTGAGACCATTGCTTGTTACTCTGACTTTATTAACATTTTTCTGCATTAAATAAACATAAATACTTGTAAGTCTGCAAGCAAACTGATAATGTAATATAGTGAACTGAACTAATGCTACTGATAAATACATTATTGCAAGTCTGTAACTGAACTCATAACCTCAAAAGAAACTAAAGTAGTAATAGAACACTGTATTAATATTTCAACATTTTTTTGCATTTCTACAGCTCTGTAAAATTAATCTTAACTTTTGACGTTTCTGCAGCTCTATAAAAATAATCTTAACTGATTAACTTTTTACATTTACTCTGGGACCCTTAGGTCCTAATATAATGTTCTGTGTGTAAACCTCCACCCACTTTCTTAACATAGCCATTCCTTTAGCTGACATCATATAGCTTTTTCAATACTATTGAATGCTGCAAGGATTTATCATTACTGTGTACAATTTACTTGGATAAATAGCAAGAACTGCAACTGTATAAACTGTCACTAAGAATATTAAACTGACCTTTATCATTCTTTTTTATGGCATACAATACTGTATTTAATTCAGCTCACTGAAGTGGCCTATAATCTGATAACTCAGTTACATAAGCCTGTGCCTCTTGTGTGCTTGGTAAACTGCAGTTTTTGCATGAAATATGTACAGTCTTGAACTGTTTACATATACACATGTATTAAAAGGGTTGAACTGATCTGATTCTAGAAGTTTACTTGTATGCCCTTTATACAAGTATATGAAGTTTCTTTATATAATATACACATTTATTACTAGAATCAAACTAATCTAATTCTGGAACTTTACTTGTCTGCCCTTTATACAAGTATAACATAGGATTTGAACCTGTGGCTTTAATGACACAATATTTATAATGCATTCTTTTTTTGCGTGGTATCTGAACCTTTGACTGTACTGTCACTTATAAAATGTAGCATTGACTTTAAATGTTATATTCTGTAAACTAGCAAAACATCATTTAATATCTATGAATGCTATTTTGTCTCTGTCTGTATCATGATATTATTTATGCATTGCAACACTTTAGTACCATAACACAAAGGTCTTAACAATGTCTGCTAGACAAAACAATAACACAAAAAATCATTTGTCAAATCTGTAACTGTAAACCATTTATTCTGCAAATTAACTTGACTGTCATTTCTGGTGTACCCTATATAGCATAAATGCATACTGTTACCCTTTTTTCTTACTTGCCACTCCCAATATGTCACTTCAGCTGTGTCAGCTGAACTGGAATTTATTTTATTTTTAACCCATAAATCTGTATGTTCCTGTCATAACAAATTCTTCAAATTTTGTACATTTGCACTATGTACTGCATGCAAATTCTCACAGGTGTCATCTGTGTGCACTACTGTGCATTCTCCAGCATTTTTATTTTTCCATAAAATCTTGTTACTGAAGTCTAAAACTGTATGTAACTCTGATGACATATCCATACCTAGTACAGAGCTGTTACACTTTGAATTGTTAATTGCTGTAATCATTGACCCTTTAAAACCTGACAAAACTGCCTTAGTGTCCTCTTGTAGGGGACTATTTGTAACTGAAATTGACTTGTATATATTAATCTGTACATTATTCCATAATGTCTTTTCTGTAAATGATGAAATATTATTTCTTTCAACCTTAAACAATATCAGATAATCTGGTTTGGTGCTGGACTGCCATATTCTTTAGAGATAAGCTAAAAATCCATTTTATATAACTAGCAACAACACTGACTTGAGCTATGACATGCATTTCTTTTTTTATTTTTCCCTGAAATACTAGTAACAACATTGACTTGAGGTTTGGTACACATTTCTTCTTTACTTTGCTCGGAAATCTGTATATCATTTATGCTGGTGTTTACTTTATCAGACTGATAAAAATCTACACTCTGTCCCTCTTATCCCCCCCCCCCAGTGCAATATTTGCACTGGATCCTGAAAAGAAGAAACAAGAATTTATTACATTCTGAACAACTGTATTTAAAATAATGTGAACTTGTTTTCTTTCTATTTTGTATGGGAATCTGCATGTTATATACACTGACTGTGTTTACATCTGTATTTACAATTCTGCTACTTACTCTACTTTGAATTACATGTAAACTAGAATTGATGACATTCTGAACTTCTATATTTGAATTAGCATGAACTTGAGACATTGCAAATGTTTGCTTTATGTTTTGTCAAGAAATCTTCATGTTACATACATTGTGTTGATGTCTGTATGTGCAATACTGCAACTTAATACTATATTTTGAGTTATATGTGCTGTATTATTTATACTGATTTCTGTAGACTATAAACATGAATTTGTGTTTTTTTAAGTCTGAAACCATACTGATAGAAACTGACTCATTCTGTGAATCATGAGACAGTGTGCCTGTTGCAGTCTGCTTCTGTGATTTAACCCTTTTGCGTCTAGAAAGATGCAATACTCCTGAACTAATAAACTTTAAATTTAAATGAACATTTCTGGAACTTTTAGCCAGAACAAAAAAGAGGCCCTGTAGGTGCAGGAAGTTTGAACTGCAAAAAAAATTTTTGATCAAGACAGTACATCTGACAAAGTGACATAAGTGAAGAATGATTTGTAGTTAAAATAAAAAAGTATAGTATGTTTTATCTACAATCACTACATATATCATCAACATTAATAAACTGTAATTGAAAAGTACTATTTTAGAAATTTGTCTCAGTGTTTTAAATTTACTTTATACAGGAACAAAATCTTATGCTATTTATATGGTTGTACTAATATGATTATAATTAGCATATAAAATGTATGGATCATGCTCTAAAATCAGCAAAAAGATAATTATATACATCAGAAAGGTAGATAAAAATATCATAAACACCTTTGACAGCTGTTATTATTATTAGGTCTCTTCCAGTAGCTGTTACAAAGATTTTATCCATCCTGATCTATCCTTTTTCCAAATATTTGTAATAGCTTTATTCCCTTTCTTTCCCTGTCATTTAATACCATCATCTGTCCATTCGGTCCCATCCTTATGATATCTCACATGGTATTTCTTCCAAGTTCCACTTATACCTTTCTACCCCCTGCAAGCTTCCCTCAGCAATTACCTTCCTTGAGTATCCATTATTATTATTATTCTCCTTTATTATGATCCGCCTCCCATCTTACCCATTCCAAAACTTGCTTAATCTGTCTCTTAATTTGCTGATTTAACTTCTTTCCTAGCATTTATTTCTCTAACTCCAGTTTTCTCCATCTTCTGTCAACCACTCTTGCCTTATTTTATCTTCCTTCTCCAAATAAGCCATCAAGACCTGCACTACACCCTTTCTAGCCACTGAGCATTTTGCTTTATTATAATTCATCTCACTTTATTCAAAATCTGCACTGCTTGTCATTGTTATGGTAATTGTCCTTAAGAGTAGATTGAGTGTGCCAAACCACCTGTACAACTTACCTTCTTATGTTTTACAGCCAGTCTTCTATGTTTCTCTTTAAAGTAATATCTAATTCTGAATAAGCATAAAGACCAAGATATATGCCCCCCACCCCATCATGCATAGTATTCCCCATTCTTGCTTCTCTTCTCCAGAAAATGGTGTAGACTGTGAAGTAAGAACACTTTGCTCCAAACTTGCTTGCTTTTTAAACCAAATCAAATCTTTGATCATATCTTTTATCATCAAAGGCAAATAATCATCAGCAAATACATTAACTTCTTCTCTTCTTCCTCACCAGAGCATCACCCTTATTCTTGGTAATACTGGACACATTTGCATCATCCCATGTCTAATATTCACTTCTAGTGACACAGCTCCATTGAGTGAAAACATTATACCTGATTTCTCAAACACTTGCTATATCCACCTTCATATCTTTTTCCTTTGTTGGCATCTTATAATACATTCAATATTAATACACAGCCATTTAGGTCAGATTCATTTGTTATAACAACTAAATTAACCCCTCTTCCTCTTTTTTCCTCTTTTTTTCATTTTCACCACACAATACATAAAACCAACACCATTTTCCAATACTTTTTTGAAAGCTACCTATAAATCTAACCCACCCTTTTCACATTCCCTATCAGAACGTTAGTACTACACAAGCAAGTATTTTGGAAATCACATTGATCAGAGGTGCTAGGCAAAAGCTCCCTGAGGTTGGGAATCCCACATCTCTTTTCCTCTTAATTAGCACAATCATCACTGCTTTGACAGCTAATGATGGTAACCCTTTCCCACTAATCACCTTGCTGGACATCTCCAGAAACTCCACCCCCAGCACTGCTTTCCCTACCAATTTATAAAAGTTCTCTGAGATGCCATCATCTCTTTTTGCCTTTTCTCTTCTCAAAAAATACATAGCACTGAAAGTCTGTTTTATTATCTAGTGTTTCCTGATCCTATTCAGTAAGCCTATTCCATTCCCATACCTTCTTTCCTTGGGCTGTATCTCAACTGCCTTCCCCGGTTCCTATTTGCACAAGTTCTCAAAATATTGCAAAACAATGTTTCCATAACTGCTTTATTTATTTATTTTATTTAACATTTGTTTTATTAAACATTAGTTTACCATGAAAATCTGACTTGGTACAAGCCAATTTTCAGTGGAGGGCTGGGGAGAAATGCTCCAAACACATGTCTTTGTAACATGGGAGGAAACCGGAGCACCCGGAGAAAACGCACACAAATGCAAGGAGGACACGCATACTCTGCACAGAAGGCAACCCAGCCAAGACTCAAACTGGATAACCTCTTGCTGTGAGGTGGCAATGCAAACAGCTGCACCAATGCGCCATTCAGATTTACCTCTCTTTGTCTGGTTATCCAGTTTACTGTCTACACCCACATTTCACTTCATGATCCTTCAGTTTCTATGCCAGTAACATATGTCTTCGTTATTCTTACACTGACCATATATCACTTCTCCTTCTCAACACTGCCACTACCTGGATCATGATTACCTCCTGTATCACATTCTGCAACTCCTTAATCTTAATCTGCCTCCCTTCAATTCTCACAACATTGCTGTTCCACTTTCACAGAGATCTGAGTAGTTTCCTCTCCAGATTACTTATCCTTCCCTACTACTCTTCCCCTTATCCTTCCCTACTACTCTTCCCCGTATCCTTCCCTATTACTCTTCCCCATATCCTTCCCTACTACTCTTCCCCTTATCCTTCCCTATTACTCTTCCCCTTATCCTTCCCTATTACTCTTTCCCTTATCCTTCCCTATTACTCTTCCCTTTATCCTTCCCTACTATTCTTCCCTTTATCCTTCCCTACTACTCTTCCCCTTATCCTTCCCTACTACTCTTCCCCTTATCCTTCCCTATTACTCTTTCCCTTATCCTTCCCTATTACTCTTCCTTTATCCTTCCCTACTACTCTTCCCCTTATCCTTCCCTACTACTCTTCCCCTTATCCTTCCCTATTACTCTTTCCCTTATCCTTCCCTATTACTCTTCCCTTTATCCTTCCCTACTACTCTTCCCCTTATCCTTCCCTACTACTCTTCCCCTTATCCTTCCCTACTACTCTTCCCCATATCCTTCCCTATTACTCTTCCCCATATCCTTCCCTACTACTCTTCCCTTTCACTACCCATGTTAGTTTTTTTCTGCCTTCATCATGTCATAATTCCTTCTCCTCATATTTTAGCCTTCACTCCCACACTCCTCACTTCCTTCACATTACCCCCTTATATTTCTTCCTATTTTTGCTTCCTCTTGCTTATTTTTGCATATAAATCTCACAACATTCTCTACTGATCCCAAATAAGACCATCTTGTTCTAATAAAAACAGTCACACTAGCCCCATTTACTTTAAATTTCCCACCTCTCCAATATCATGAATCAATCTAACTGGCTTTCCAATTTCTTTCAATCTTTAGTTGAACTGAATGTCCTTTTTACACCCTCTCTACACAAGTACTAACCCTCTACCCCATTTTTATCTCTATAATATGAAATAGTTGTTAGTCTCTTGTATACAACAAGCTAGTCTTTTTTTATGAATAAGACAAAAAGTTGTCTTTCAGGGAAAAAGCAGCCACATCTGTTTACTTGCAATGACAACAGATTTTGAATGGAAATGTAAAACTATATCAGAATGAGATAAAAAGAAAGGAAAGAAGAAAATGTTCAAGTTAAATGTGGAATAATGCTTTGTTAAGTGCCTCAGGGAAAGAAAGAAAGAAAGAAAGAAAGAAAGAAAGAAAGAAAGAAAGAAAGAAAGAAAGAAAGAAAGAAAGAAAGAAAAGAAAAGAAAAAAAATGTTATCCTACAAGGCTTACATGAGAAGCTGAACTAGGAGTCAAATGGCATCATGGAAAATCCCGATTCCCAAAATTATTTTGTAAATAATAAGAAATGAGAGGGAGGGTAAGGAATAGTAGCAACAATATTTGATCAAAGACAGAAGTGAAATGGATGTCATTTGTTCAGCTGAAAAAGAATAGTAAACATCTTACAAAGTTACTATCTATAAGGTAATCAACAGGATACGACTTAAGACTACCTGTTGACTAAGGAAGGTACTAGCAGTCTCACTGTCTGTTTCTTCTAGTTAGTTCTTTGATGTTGTCATTTTTTTCATGGAAATGGATGAATGACTGCCCCCTGCCTCACAGCAGCAGTAGGCAAAAGCACAGGCTGTCAAATTAGATCATCTTTGCTAGTGGCTAGGATTCCAAAATCATATTTCAAACATAGGACTGGACAATAATATCTGAAAGTTACTGGGTAATAATAACCCACAGACAAACTGACCTACTAGTCAGCAAACTCTTAAGTGGATGAGGCATCACCACATCAATTTAAACTCAACATCCTTCAACTGGATGATCAGTGTTTGGTACTGAAAATCACTGTCAGTGTGGTTTCCATCAATGTGGAATGTGGGAGTTTCTGTTTTCTCCTCATTTATGTTTCAGTAGAGTTAATTTATTTAATTAAGGGGTACAAGGGTGGACATTCTCACAAAGGAGGTGTCAAGGCTTTGTCCCTTTCACAAAAATTTATCTTTTCACAGGTTTGAAGCTTTGACCTTTTTTTTTTATTTATTTTGTCTCATTGAAGCTTTGACCAATTGAGATTTGAGAATATGTAACAGAAGCCAAACGATTAGACCAGGATTCACAAACAGAGTGGAATGGTCAGACATACTTAAGTTTAACTAGTTGATTTCTTTTTTTTTTTTCCTGAGGTGGTAAAGCTGTTGATCAGCATCAAAAGTGTTTAGAGGTTAAAAGTCTTTCAGAATGGCATGTGATTCTGTTCTTTATGAAAGATTTGTTAATATACTGACTGTGCCAAAAACTGTCAAAGTTGACAAGAAGATAACTTGGTGGAAGAAGAGACAAGAGGAGGTAATAGTAAGTATGTGGACCTGCAAGTAAAAGAATAACCCATATTATGCAAAAGAGCCTGGTTCCTCTTGTTCATCTATCCATCCATCCATTTACAGCCCTGGTTTCCCATTTTTGCCCATAGAATTGGGTGTCACATCAGCAGTGACCATTATCTAGAGCCAGTGTTCACACCATTGTTCTTCCATAGCGAGTATGCGCAGACACACACACACACACACACACACACACACACACACACACCTGCAGTCACATCTATGGCCAATTTAGTGGCTAACTCACCTACTGCATGTTTTTGTAATTAGGGAAGAAAGTAGGACAAACAAAGAAAACCCATACAAACATAGAAAGGACATGCAGACGTAACACAGAAGGCACCTGAACTAAAAATCTAACCAGAGCACCTCTTGCTGTGAGGGAACAACTGTAATATTAATATTTGATTAAGCATAAAAGATTGTGGAATCATGAAGAGAAGTTTGTATAAGTAGTAGACATTTCCTTGTGCTTCACAGCTTGCATTCTGTAAAAAATGTCTAATACAATTAACTTAGAAAACAGAAAAATTTTAAAGATCATGCATCAGGAAGAAAAGACAATACAAACTGCAGTACATTAAGACAAAAAAACACCTAATCTTATCTGACGAGTAAAAGGCTATGTGAATAGTGTGCCAGGGGCATAAAAAGAGCCACAAAATTGCTAGGATTCTGCAAGAAAGCTATCATCTAATAGGGTAACGTAGTGCTTTTGCCACAAGGTACATCAGTACCATGATCCTCTTGGAATACTGTAGTCCCAGATGCAGAATCCAAAAATGGACAAAAACTGGGCAGAAATTAGTTACAAGGACAAAGCAATATAATGTTAGTCCTCATTCAGACTTAAATACAGACACAGCGATGGCTCTAGGCATGTTCTTCCTGATGAATGCAGAAGAGGGAAGAGCATGATAAGAATGTAAAATATTCCAGAGAAACTGAATGAAAAGGATGGGGTGCATTGCGATGCTCAGTACAAATGAAAGGAAACCCAAACCAATGAATAAAAAAAGTCACTGCCTAATATATCCCAATGGCAAAATAGCTGTCTATGGATAAAAGGGCATGAATAAGAGTTATAAAGAGAAGGGTGTTATTATTAGGCATTTCATCATAAAAAGGTGGAAAGCATGTGGTCTAACTTTTTGTGGTACTGCTTTGGTGATACTGAAGTAGATGAATGAATGAGTACAAAGAAATGTATAAGAGTTTACCACTGTCTGAGAAACTTAATACAAAAATGTAATAGGTCTGGTAGAATCCATAGTAGGACGAAGGCCTAGCATGCCATGAAGATCAGCATTTCTTCCATGTCATCATTGCACTGACTTCAGCATAATGGAAGAGTGATATAACCATTAACCCCTGTAGTTCAGCTGAATGCTGAACATAATCATATGGTTCATAATGATTCAGCAAAGAACACGACTGTTTACAATTTATTTGTATCTTTGTTGAAAGAATAACACACTTAAGAGTTAAATTAAATTAAATACTGTTAAACAAATTTTTGTTACCTTTATCAGGACAAGTAACACTTACACTGGATTACTGGGCAAGGTAACAAGCTGTGAAAGGGTTGTATTTTACAGGCTTGAGTCTGAAATGCATCTGCACGCTGAGTAACTGAGCAAGCATTTTAATGAGATACAGTTTTCAGCTCTACTCAGAAACAAGTCATGGTGTCTGATGAGTATTGTCTGTTTATTAAAGGGTAGCTGAATAAATTACTAAAATATCACTCCCTCTGTTAACTTACAGTGCACATGAAACAACAATGCTTGAGCAGCATGTGTAGGCTACAAACAAACATTGCACAATATTTATATAGCACTTTAATGGCAACATGGTAGCACAGCGTCTTTAACTGCAGTCTTGAGAGACTTCTGTTTGTCACTATGTGCACTTTCACATGAATCTTCATGAAGGCATACGCACTGGCTATATGTGCCTATTTTGCCTAGAAACAGTGGGTATATACTTATGGAAAGGATAGAAGCTTAGGCAATGCACACAGCTGTTGCTAACAATGTTTTCTCTATATCTATGTGCCGTTAAAAGCTGTATGGCTTTTAGGAAGGGATCACAAATCTCATTATACTGTGCAGATTTGTAATATGCTTCTTTAGCTGCTGAGGTAGGCAGAGGTTTCAAATAACATCCTTAGAAACACTAACATTTCACATCACTCTGGCTTTAAGGGTGATTTCCTGCTGTCTTGCTACTCAGCAAAATGCATCCCTTTGATAATGCTTTATAGAAAAAATGTAGCTCCATTACTGTCATGTTTTTATTGATTTCTGTTAATTTAACAAAGATTTAATGTAAAATATACAGAAGTTTTCGTCTCTGTATGGACTAATGACTCCTAGAAAATTCCCAAATGAAGGTTATTACTGAACCTGAAGAAAATAATGTATTAAGACTGTGATACAGGCTTCAAAATGTCAGGATTAGCTTTTTTTCAGTAGCTAATAGAAATCACGCTCTGTTATACTAGTGCAGTGTCTTGTCTACAGTATCAAACATGTTGGGAGTGCTGAACGCAGGCAACAGAGGTTTAGTCAGAAATACAAAAAGATTTAGCTCTTTTACTTTCACAGACAGATTAGTACAGCAAATAAATGCAACAGCGTGCAGTGCGAATACCGCTGAGTCGACTTCCAAGCACTTCCATGTCTGTGGAGTAGCAGTATGCTCAGATGTCATGTATGTTCTACAGATTTTACTTTGAGGGGAAGTATTTCAACACATTGCAATAACTCTTTCCTTACCTTTTCCACTTCCATACATCTATGTACATTTTCCAAGCAGCACATGTGGTTCAGCTCAGACTTTCATCTCTCGCATTCTTGGTATCAGTGACCTTTGTCTCATGTCATCTTATTCCGAGCCGATGTCACTTCATACCATTTTCGCATCTTATTACTGCTCATAAGTACTGAATGAGTCTTCTAAAGCTTTGAGTGATTGTCTATTATCACAAATAAAAGTAACTGCATTATTTGCGTGTAAATAGTCAGGACTATAAGTGTGGAATTTTATTAGGGATCTTCTATCTTTAACATATTATAGTTTAATGCAATTAGTCCAAAATTCTGGACTACCGTAAATAAACTTCTCAGTCCTGGATGCCCTTCCATTCCCTCCCCTTCCCCAAATAACACTCCTCTAGAAACTGCTACCCTTCTCAATAAACACTGTCCAGAAACATGCACCCTCCAACTCCAACACAAATACCCCCTCTACCCCTCCCAACCCTCACAACAATAACCTTTTCACATTTCAACCTGTTCCTAGCTCTTATATTAAGTCACTCCTACTGAAGCTTAAACTCAGCTCTCCCTCCTCAGACAATCTCCCACTGACTCTCCTCAAACTAGCTACTGAATCCATAGCCTACCCAGTATCCCTATTAATCACTAGATCTATTCAGGAAGGCAACAGTGCCAGAGATTTGGAAATCCTTCTTCACCATCCCCCTTCATAAAGGGGGAAATTCCACTGACCCATCTAATTTCCAACCTATTGCCGTCCGCTCTCCTCTCTCCAAAATAATTGAAAAATGTATACATGCACAGCTCCTAAACTATCTTCTCTAGCATAACCTTCTCTCACCCACTCAACATGGCTTCCACCACAGCCACAGCATTGCTACAGCCCTCCTATCATTTACGCATACTGTAGCTAAAGCCTGTGATAACAACCACCTTGTATCCTGTCTCTTCCCCAACCTCTCCAAAGCCTTTACTACTATCTAAACTTGCTCGTTTCAACCTATCTGCTTCCAGGCTAGCCTTTTATTCTAGCTACCTGTCTCATAGACAACAATCTGTTCAGTGGCTCTCCTCAAGCTCACCCTACTTTCCAGTGACAACAGGGGTACCTCAAGGCTCCATCCTGGGTCCCCTCCTGCTTAACATCTTTACTAATGAACTTCACACTTCCTGCAAACAATCTACTCTAATTAAATATGCTGATGGCTCAACTCTTATCTGCAGTTCCAGCAGTATCTCTGACCTTCACACTCCTACCCAAGACACCTTTCTATCTATTGAAAAGTGGCTGTCTGATAATCTACTCATCCTAAACCCCCCCCAAAAAACTCCTGCTATTCCTTCCTCATTCTCTCTCTCACCTTAAATCTACCTTTCTCATTACATCCTCGGACAACACTACCATACAACCTGACTCCCACACTAAGCTTCTAGGTGCCATCATTGACAATGAACTTAAATTTAACTTACATATCCTTCAAGGCATTAAAAAAAAAATCACCAAAAATTGGGCTTGCTTTACCACAATCAAAAATACTTGACTTCTAGTGCTATGCTCTCCCTGGCACAGGCTCTTCTTCTCCCCTCCCTTCTCTATGCCACCCCAGTCCTAATTAACATTCAGTCCACTACCCCGGCCAAACTGTAACAAACATACCACAAGATAGCAAGATTTGTCACAAACTCCCCTTATAACTCACACCATTGCCTTGCACTCAACTCTCTACAATGGCTAGAACTTCCACAACAACTCCTTCTATCACAATTTCAAATCATTCACTGCATACTACAGAAACCATCCCCTTGTCCTGCTCTCTCCTCCTTAGTTTCAGCCTGTACCGCCAACCACATACTTCGCATCTCAAACCAGAAACTCCTAGACACTTACCAAGCAAGAAAAACTATCGTTAAACTGCTGTACAAATCCTCTATATCCCAAGCATGGAATAAACTTCCAACACATATACGCTCCATTACCCACCCCACACACTTTAAAAAAGAGCACTTACTTAACACCAAAACTTGTTTATGTCATGACCCTACCTAACTCCACTACAATCTCGTACCTTTATCTTTTCCAATTTCTTTCCCTCAAGCCTTAACATCTTAATCTAACTCCTGCCACCCCTTCCACCTTATACAATGCATTCTCATCTCTCATATCTCACAATTATACTTTGCATCAAACTTAGATAAATTGTTCTGACAGTATTATTTCACTGAGGATGTATCACAAAAAAAAATATTGTATATATATTTTCTGATATGATTTGCCTTACTTATTTTGTTCTTATCCTACACAGTGTATTTATATGTATTTGTACTGTGTACATAGTGAATTTCTATGTAATTGTATTGCAAACTACACTTTTATGTATTATTAACTGAATTGTTATGTAGGGAAGTAAATAGGTTGGGAAGAAATAGCCAGGAAATTGTTATGGCTAGGCTTGTATAGGCCCTAGGGTTGATAGCCTAGTACCAACCTATGCACCTATGAACCTATGAACCTATGAACCTATAATGCAAACTGAATTTTTATGTATTGTAAATGATTTGTAACTGGAGCTTTTCTTTTCGGGTCTCCACTGAAAATGGGTCTCTGGCCCAGCTGCACTAACCTGGTTAACAAATGTCAATAAATAAATAAATACAAATACTATAATATAGCAATAATTCACACAAACCCAGAATTACATTGTTTGCTAAACTTTCACAAGAATTGTCATATCTTGGAAACTGTACAACCTAGACATATATTGTTAGAACATTTTTATTAACCAAGCATAAGCTTTCACATGACAGCAAGAGTGTATATTTATTGAGGTATTTAAAGAAATATGAAAATGTATGTTGTGAAGCCATGGTGGTGCAGCGGTAGCGTTGTTACCTCACAGCAAGAGGTTCTCCCGTTCGATTCTCAACTGGAGTTCGGGGAGTGCCTTCTGTGTGGAGTCTGTATGTCCTCCCCACAGTTGGGTGGCATTCGAAATACATGCGTAAGTGGGCGTGCCTTCGTTGAAGGTTGGGCGTCGAGCTGGCATCTCGGCTTTCATGAAAATCTACTGCCAGTCATTAGCGGACCTGAGTTCCGCTGTGGCGATCCCTAACAAGGAAAAGCCGAAAGACAAGCAACAACAAAAACAACATGCTTAATTGTAAAATTAGCAAAATAAGTAACACTGAATATCTCTCAAGATGTGCAACATACAGTATAAACATCAAACACAGTTTTCTTCAACAGCATCTAAGGTTTTACCTGATGCCATGCAATAGTTTGTAAGTTATTTGTTTTTTGAAGTGTTAAGTACTTATGGAAATATTGCTTAGTTTCATAATTACAAAGAAATAGTATTATCTCCAGTAACTGTGATATAAATGGACATTGACAATGAATTTTCCTGTCTTACGCCACAGTATTTCATAGCATACCCATGAATAGCACATAGGTTTGGCAGTTATGAAAATGTGAACATAAATATTAAAATATGAATAATAAGTGGCAAATGGTAATTAATATCTCTACTGCAGGACATCCTAGATTAACAATTGTCATTTTGTTAATAAATCCTTGCCCTTTCTAATACTGCCTATTATTAGCTATAAAATCACTTTATTAAAGAATCCAGACCCCCAGAAAGATCGAACGCCATAAAAAGCTATGGATGTTGGCTGGAAGTAATCAAAAAAAGCCCCTAAAGACTTGAGTGAGTTAAATAAGGGAACTTTGCTATAATCGTAAGGTCATGGCCTTTTTATGCCTTAAATAGATTAAGGTATCATTGTTAATCCTTTTAAAACATGACATAATTTATATGGTTTGCTGTATAGTATTCTGGAACAAATTTACTGAATAATTAATTGCAAAATATTGTATGCTGTGCCTTCTTAATCCAAGATTTGTTGCAAAGGCAGTAATATAATGGCTGTTTACACATACTTCCAAAACTCTTACCTGCGAATGCCCTGCATCTAAATCTAACTTGGGGAATACTATAGCTTCATTTAATTTATAAATAATTTCACCTACTGTGAGGGTATTGTCTGGCTACAGCTTAGTAGGATCAATCTCTTTCAGCTGTTCAAATTCACTATCTTCTTTAGCTTGAATACAAAATTGTCCCCTTTTATGGCGTTGGTGCAGTGTTTGTACAGTTGAGTTAAAAGACAATTTTAGTTGGTGATTCTTCAATTTTCAGTTAAGTTAAACAGTTCAGGGTAATCTCATAAAAAACGATTTTAGGATAATTTAGTGGAAACATAACAGATTTGTAAGTTCTAGATGTCTTGCTGTGGACAAATTTGTCTTACTTTTAACTGTCCACACAAACACACACACACACACACACACATACACACACACACACACACACACACACACACACACACACACACACACACACACACACACATAAGCTTCATGACGAAACAAATGCAAGCAGCAAAAACACTTGTCTGAAAGAAAACTTGTTTAACGAAATAAAATGCCACTTTTATTTAATATAGCTTTAAAGTCCCCGATATTTTGGTCCAGAAATGAGCTGGTTTTAGCAGACTCCGTATGTTTGACAAATCATGGCTTTTGTTGCTTTTAGTGAAAAAAGCTTTGATCAGCTGAAGAAAGGCTTACTAGGGAAGCAACAAGGACTTTTCTGGTTGCTTAACTGGATAAAATACTACAGTAAAAGGCACAACCTTGGTAGCAATGGACCAGGAGAAAATTCAGGTAATGGGATGGCCATTTCAATTTTCCATTTTAAAAATTTCCTGAGAATTAACTTACATTTTTGTGACTTCTGTACTACTGTGCCTTCCAACCGAAGTTACAACAAAACTGACAACCTAAGATGGTGGCACCTACTGCAACAGCGGCCTCTCTGGCCTCTCTGTCTCCCAACGTGTTGTGTGTGTTTTTCTGCTAAATTCATGTGATATTGAGCTGTCGTCTGTCTGTAGAGTCATTTTTGACTTAGTTATATGTGTGGCTTGTCTGCAGCCGTGGTTCTTGTTATATTGTTGGAACTGTTTTGGAGACAGTGTAGTGGATGTGGTTGTTTCATGCATTGCAAGTTATGTTAGATGCAGTTGGTGGAGGCCTGACTTTTGTATGCTGAGTTCTCAGATTCGTTATGGAATTTTTCTGTTGGTCGAAGGGACCGGACTGGAATTTTGGTGTTGCAAGTAGTGCTGGAGATGCTGTTGTTGAAGAGATGGTGACAGCGTGGATAGTGAGGACTGTGTAGAGAACGTTGAACTGGTATGGTCATTTGGGCCTTCAGGTGGTGGTGGTTATGCTGGATGGTGAGGACTGTGGAGAACTGTTGAGCTGGTATAGCCGTTTGGGTGGCGGAGTTGTGCTGGTTACAGGTTTTGTTGATTGGAGGGAATCCAATTTGGAGTTTCATTTTTGCCGGTGTTGGAATGGAGTTCGAAGTGGTGTGGAGGGATTGGATAAATTGTGCATGGAAGAGGGAACTTGTGCCTTCAGTTGTTGGTATCATGCTGTTTTTGTGCTTTTTTTTTATGTTTATCTGTTTATGTTGTATTTGTTGCATTTGTATGTTGTGCATGAGCTTATTATGGGTATGTGAGCTTTGAGAAACATAATTTCGTTCAGCTGTGCAATTCTTGTGTGCAGTCTGAATGACAATAAAGTGTTTACTGTTACTGTTACTGAGAAATTTGTACTACATGTAAAGTACGTCCGAGGATCTTATTCTTGCGACTACATGTTAGAAGGCGTATATGAGGGGCTCCACATGTGAATTTATGTGTGAGTGCATGCTTGCCTTGCAGGAGTAAGTAAGATGTATATGCACAAGTGTGTGTGTATGTGTGTGTGTGTGTGTGTGTGTGTGTGTGTGTGTGTGTGTGTGTGTGTGTGCGTGTGTGCGTGCGTGCGTGTGCGTGTGTGTGTGTGTGTGTGTGTGTGTGTGTGTGTGTGTGTGTGTGTGTGTGTGTGTGTGTGTGTGTGTGTGTGTGTGTGTGTGTGTGTGTGTGTGTGGGTATGTAAGTGTATATATTAATATTGGGTGATTTCAATTACCCAAACATTAATTGGGAGAACTACTCAAGTATTAACTCCCTTGCCCAACATTTCCTAGAATTTATAAACTCAAATGCCCTGGATCAACTGGTCAACACTCCCACCAGAGGTGACAACATATTGGACCTGGTCATCACCAACATGGGCGACTGGTGCTCCACACCGGAGGTCAACCCCTCACAGATTAGATCTGACCATAAACAAATCACTTTGGATATCCACATTCCGCTCCCACCCCCGGACAAGGAAACCACCGTGAAAAACTTTTCAAAAGCAAACTTCACATTACTTAAGACTGAGGTGGAAAGTTTCAAATCCCCCATGCTAAATGATAACATTGTCCAAGCTGCAAAATCCTTTACTAATGCATTCTACGGGCACCTACAAGAATGCATGGATCATACTATCCCAAGCAAAACCAAGACTCACTCCTCTAAGAAAAGGAAACCAGTCTGGCGGACTCCTGTCATAAACAAGCTATACAATAGAAGTAGGAAACTAATACAGAAAAGAGTAAAATCCCAAGAAGGGAAGACATCCCTGATCAGTATCAGCAAGAAACTACGATCCCTCATAAAATCATCCATGGCGAATTTCGAAAGAAAAATTGCCAAGGACTCCAAAGATAACCACAAGGCATTCTTTAGCTATGTCAAGAATCTAAGTGGCAATGCTCAGATCTGCTTGAAGTTAGTGCAGAATGGTACAAAATACACTCAACTGATATTGCCAACATCCTGGCAGACAGGTTCAGTGCAAACTTCACCCCCCTCTCACCCCCAAAAGGGCCCATAATCATACCAGAAGAATGTAGAGCTCCTGAAATCACAGACACTCAGGTTAAAACAGCCCTCTCCAAAGCCAAAAACACAGCATCAATGAGGTGCCCCAGGCTATGTCTTGCACGAGCTCAAAGATGAACTAACCCCTCACCTAAACAGACTGTTCAAACTCAGCCTCTCCACATGTTACATACCCATAGAGTGGTGCACAGCAATGGTTATTCCGCTCCACAAAGGTGAAGCCACAACAGACCCCGGCAACTATTGCCCTATAAGCCTGACTAGCTTGGTCTGCAAGGCTATGGAGCGCATCATCATGGAACTCAATAACAGAGACATTAGGAACCTCCAAACACTGGACCCTACCCAGTCCGGCATTGTTAAGGGCAGATTATGCCTCCTAAACCTGGTGGACTTCTTTGAGACAGTTACTAAGGCTATAGACGAGGGAAAGGTGGTACACATAGCCCACCTAGACCTCGCAAAGGCCTTTGACACCATTCCCCATTCTGGTATTATAGACAAGCTCACCAGCCTGAACATAAACCCCTACATCACAAGATGGGTTGCCAACTGGCTCACGGACAGAACCCACATGGTAAGAGTTGTGGGAGCTAGGTCTGACTCTAAACCAGTTACAAGTGGTGTTCCCCAGGGCTCAGTCCTAGGACCCCTCCTGTTTGGCATATACTTCTCAGAGGTACAGGCAAGCACAGGAGGACAATGGCTGACCAAGTTCGTAGACAAATGCAAACTAGGGGCTATAATTGACTCTCCGGCTGACACAGACATCCTCCAAAAGGGTCTCACTGAGATGGACATCTGGTGTCAAAATCATGGCCTCAAGCTAAATGCCAAAAAGTGCATAGTCATCCCCTATGGAAAAATAAAGTACCCACAAGCTACCACATAGGTGGTAGTCCCCTAAATACGGAAGACATAATAAGGGATCTAGGGACCCAAGTAGATAGTAAACTCTCCTCTGATAATCACATTGCCAAAGTGATTAGAAAATCCTTCTACATGGCACACCTTATCACAAAAGGGTTCACATCCAGATCAAAAGAGGTCATTGTGCCCCTCTGCTCATCGCTCATCAGACCCATCATAGAGTACAATGCCCCATTTGTACTCTGTTGCATACCGCCTACTCAGAGGTGATCTCTGCTTGACATACAAGGCCATGTCCAACCCAGAACTGATGGACATGCTCCACCTAAAGAAAAGCTTATCCCTTCGAGCAACATGCTCTAGGGATCTAAACCTCACCATAACAATAAATAGGACATGCTAGAGGGTTAGATTCCTGTCACAGAGACTTCCCATGCTTTGGAACAAGATTCCAATCTACATTAGGTAGAGCTCCTCGCTAACACTCTTGAAGAGAAACCTTGACAAGTGGATGGGAAACAGAAAGTTTACCGCGGTGATCACTTCAGTGGCTTTGCTGGACAGATGTGCGGGGAACTAATCTAAGGGGGCGGCGAAAGCCAGCACATTCTGGCTGGGCTTATAAATGCCTTTGGGCAGGTAGCCTAGTACCTACCTATGAACCTATGAACCTATCTATGGGTTGGGGTAGCTGTCATACTTCCACAAACCCCTAGACTAATGAGCAGAGCATTTAGTGGGAACAACCACTAGCCAACAGGGATAACTAGTGGCACTTAGACAAATTAGGATCAGAGTGGGGAAAGACTAGATATCATGGCTAGCTCTTTTAAATCTCTGCCTGTGTGGTACTTAAACAGAATTGGGTTGAAGGGGTGGGGGTAACATTTAACACCAGTAATAAGTACGGAAAGTGTATGAGAGGGTGCCCCTGCTTACATGATGTGGCTGCCAACACTGTTAACTGCCACAGGAAGTGTAGAGTTGCACTCAAAAATAGTTAATTGTGATTCGGAGGCATGCAAATTTAGCCAATAATGAGTTATTTCCTCATTACAGCTAATGTGTCCCAGAACTGCAAGTTGCCACATCCCAGAAACAGGGCCTTTTTACTGTGTCCTTTATGGCCTGTTGTGGGTATCTTTATGGAATTTTTCAGGAATATCTTTTCTGCTTAGTGGAGCAGGGAAACAATATCACTTTTTTTTGTTTTGTTTTTTGTAAATACATTCACAAAAATGTTGTAAATACATTCACAACAATTTTTTTCTGTTGTTTGCATTTGGAACTGGACTTATTCTTGTGAGTAATGCCTGACTTACAACAAGTAAATACTGGTGAGCAGCCAATTATTCACATTTTTGAATATTAACGGTAGTTCATTGCATTATGCACATTTATATTAACTGATTGGCAAGTCAGACACAGACCTGATTGATACCTTACAATAATATTGCAATGTCTAGGGAAAAATATAATTATTATTATTAGTATTATTATTCTTGAATCATTATATAATAAAGTAATACAACCTGACACTTTGCATTACTGTGTTATAACAAAAAATCAAGTAGTTACATTGGATGAGCAATCAGCGTGAGTGCTGAGAAGCACAATTCAGTTAATGACAATTACATTTGCTGTTTAGCAGTGAAACAAATCTTCAAAGAAGCTTAAAAGAAAAGCACACCCTTATTACATTTTTAAATATCTGATGTTATTCCTTTTGAACTACAAAGAGTCTCTGCAGTACACCATAAAGCTGTGTGCAGGAAAATCATTATGGCCAAACTAACAGTGGCACAAACGATATCCAGAATTCAGAAAGGACCCATTGCAAGCATAACCGACTGCTGCCAAAAGGGGCATTCTCCACGACTAAGGAAATTGTGACTCAGAGACATGATTAACCGCAATGAGGAATGACCCCATCATCAATTAATTTGAATGTCTCTGACATTAGTTGTTTTACTGCTAGTGCTAAACAACACTTTCCTGTAGTAATCACCACTTTCAGCCTTTGCATTGGATAGGCATCCTCTCATTCATACACAGACATGCACACACATATGCGCACACACACACACACACACACACACACACACACACACACACATATACACACACACACTCATATACTCACAATCACACACACATGCATACATACTCTCACTCACTGTAGACCGGGCATTCCACACCCTCAGCTAATCACACTCATTGATACACTAACCGTTTACCTACACTCACACACACACACACACACACACACACACACACACACACACACACACACACACACACACACACACACACACACACACACACACACACATGCAAACACACAACACACCTAATCTACCTAGCCCATAACTACCCTCATAGAAGGATCACCCAGGCAGACACGTACTACCACACACACACACACACACACACACACACACACACACACACACACACACACACAAACAACATACCTAATCTACCTAGCTCATAACTACCCTCATAGAAGGACCACCCAGGCAGACACGTACTACCACACACTGCCACACATACACACATGCACACACCATACCACTTCCTCACCTCAGACACTTACGGAATCTTACCTTTAATGCAGTCTGCCCCATTGACTACAATGGGGGAATGCAGCTTTTCATCCATGTTCATTAACATGGTCAACCATGCATAATTACACAGATGAGCAATTCACTTAATCACTCAAGCTGCAACAATCCTTTACTCCAGATATTTCTTAGGGAGAGGACATGGCTAATTATCATAATCCGTTCCCCAGGAGTGACTTATTAGCAGGTAGCATAGCTGTGGAGATAACCCACTGTGGTGATCCTATAGACAGTGTACAATCACTACAGTGGGCCTGTCTCTGAATCAGAAAGGGCTACTGCCAGTGGTAGCAGCCTGTGTTAGGGCTTTCTTTGATGACTTCCCTTTCTGAATCCCAGTGTATCTTGCTAATGTACTATAAATGTGGCACGCCATGTTGTTGAGTGTCACATGACCAATGCATTCTTCTTTTCATTGTTTTTTCTACATGCCTTTTCTCTTCTATGTGTTTTGCCTATCAGTCCCTCTTCCAGTGGGTCTTGAGCCATTTCATTCTCAATGCACACTGAGTAAGAGCTGATCAGAGGAGTCTGGCATTCAGACAGTCACTGAGCAGCTTGTTCCTCTGCCTGGGTCCAGGAATACATCTGCTGTCAGAAGGTCGTACCTTCATCCTTACTGCCAGAGCACCTGGCTTTAGGCCCTACCCCCCAGTTCAAGACATAGGGAAGCTTGTCAGGTCACCAAAGGTAATTGTGTCAAATGTGAAAGGATAAATAATACTTTCACTGAAATTACTTTTATTGACAGTGGAGTTTGCCTCTTATTTCACTGTTGTGTGACCTCAGAGTTAGTCTATATAAGCTAGGATGGTGTGGTGAATGTCGCAGGGGTCTCACCCTCCCCCTTGCAAAAAAGCTTCACTTAGATGTTTTGGGAAGGATGTTTTGGTGAACATTTTTCAAAATGTTTATATTCACTGAAGCTACCTATGGTGAGTCAGCATGAATATGGGCCATTTGTGTTTCAGGACAGACTTTAATTGTCCCTAGAATTAAGAACTACATGGTACCACCTCCTCATAGCAACCTATCTATTTTTTAAACACCTTTACTGAATTATCGCTTATGACACAGGCAAGCTTACATTTATATAAAATAAAACAAACCACATTAACTTGGTCATATTGATAAACATTATACATCACATACATTCTTTTTTACAATATAATCAATCCAACATTATATAAATTGGTCAATTCCTGCCTTCTCTTAAACCTCATTCCTCTTTCAAAACATTTTTCTGCATGTATTATTCCCACAATGTTCAATTTTTTCTATGTAATTAGCTCCTACCCTTTTCTAAAGATCCCATTTCCAGTTCTTTTACCTCTGTTACAATATTCACTACTTCAAATATAGTTGGTTTAGACTTTGATTTCCATTTTCTAGTAATTTCTTTTTTAGCAGTCACCAAAATTAAACATAACAAGACCTTACTATGTCTAGATAGTTTAGATACTGTATCCCAGCTCAAAAATAAAAAATCCTTGCTTACATCCATCTGCTACTTGAGTATTTCTGACACAGTAGTCTGTAGGGAATTTTCAAAAACTGCCAACTCATTACACTCCTAAAACATATGTTCCAATTTACTTCTTTCTTCTCCATCATGCCTTTAACATTTGCCATCAAAATTCTTTGGAGTCAGTTTGGAGAACAAAATATCTATGCAAACACTACCAAGCAAAAATTCTAAATCTTCTATACTTTGATGCACAAGTTGGAGCCATACCATCCATCCACAACCCCCTTTTCCCATTTTTGCACATAGGGTCATGGTGTCACTTCAACAGTGACAATCATCTATAGCCAAAGTTTTCACTACTGGGCAGCTAGCCCTGCCACAGTAGTTCTTCCACACTACACACTTCCAACTATGGCCAATTTAGAGTGTCCAATCCACTTACTACATGTCTTTGGAATGTGGGAGGAACCTGGAGGATGCAGAGGAAAACCACACAAACACAAGGAGGACATACAGACTCCACACAGAAGACGCCCAAGCTGAGAATAGAACCAGGGAACCTCTTGCTGTGAGGTGACGACTCTATCTGCTGTGCCACTGTGGGAGCCATACATATTCTCACATTGTTACTTTTTGAACTCCTTATCTAATCTCTCTTTCCAATCCTTTCTAACCTCATCTGATTGATTCACATACTTATCATGCAATATTTTATATTCCCTACTAATTATTGCTTTTTTAATAGCAGTTTATGCTCTAGATTATACTAAAAAAACAGTGCTGGTCTTTCACTTTGGATTCCCTATCTCTTTCTCTTTGCCTATACACTAATATAAATCCCTGATAGGGAAGACAGTCTCTGCAATCCAAATGTCTACTTGGCCCCTTCTCATTCTGTTACCTTTGCCTCTTTAATTATTTGTTCCCAATACCTTGGTTCCTTTGCCAGTTTCCTCCAGTAAATTCCCCTATTGCCTCTTCTTTGCACCCCTAATTGCTGTCATCCCTATTGACAGAATTTCATTTCTCCATTCTAGTGTTGGCATAGTTCTTAGAATAATTTCTGATTTGTTATGAATATAATATACTGCATGATTGTTGTTATTATCCTTAAGGATCTACATCCAAAATATCACTCTCACCTTTTTCTTGAATTTTCTCCCTGCTTCATCATCTCTTTTCACTTTGAATTGCATCTTTCTCCTTGTGTTATACATAAGAGTATTAACTGTGTAGCTCTAAAAAATCACTTTACATCAGGTAATCCTAAACTACCTTGTTTTATTGGAAATAACAACGTATCCCACTTGACTCTTGCCCTCCTCCCCCTCTCAGATAAAATCGTTCAACTCATTGTTACTTAATATTCACAACTTTTCCTCTGGTTGATAAAAATAAAATATGCCTGACCTGTGTAGAAAACTAACAGGACTAAAAAGATTTTTACAGCTTGTATGTTCATATTAATTTCCATAGACAAGAGCTTCCAGTTTCTAAATTTTGTATTATATTTTGTTTAGTCTTTTCCCACATATTGTTAGCTGCCATACTCCTAAATACTTCATCTTATCATGTCCCCATAAATATGGGTATTGCTGAACCAATTCATGTGTAGGTATCTAGTTTATAGCTATAGTATCAATATTAAAAAAGGAACAAAAGAAAAGAAAAAAGAAAAAAGGCATCTGTTTACTGTAGTATCTTTGCCACATACACTAACTGAAAATATTTTACTATATAATATGTAGTTTATATCATGAAAACTTTCATCCACTGCTACTTCAGTGCAATATTTTTGATGTTGCGTTTTAGATAAGAATCCTGTTTTTTTTTTTTTTTTATAAAATTCTATGTTTTAGCAGTTAGATTTCAGTTCTGATGCTGTTAATATGCTGAAATGGATTATACCTGCCTGAGCCTTTTCAGGCCAAGTATTCTTATTTTCTCCACCTATAGCTTGCAGCTTATCTGTGCTATACCCTCCACACACTCAGTACATGCATCTCTTAATCTTACCATATACAGTCACTTTGTGGGGAATGCAAACAAATGATCTGCCCTGAGGTAACATCTTTCCATGATGCCAACCGTTTGCTGTAAAATATTAATTATACACTATCTCCATGGTGTACTACCACATTAGCATATGCCATGTCATGCCTCATTGCTTAAAAAATTTATTTACTGCGTTATATCATTGTTTAGGGCACAGGTCATGTTGCACTACTATGCTGTGCAATTGTATAAAGAATATCTATCTTATCAAGCCAATGTCACAGTTGTACTGGTTACAGGTTAGAAATTACATCACATACTGCCATGACTTCAAAAAACAACCTATACAAAAGCACTAGACTGACAATTCAGTACATGTTTGGTCTAGTTTGAATGACTAATTTTGAATTTTTTCCATTT